>NW_027069279.1:0-64423 GCF_037157495.1 Lathamus discolor | reverse complement strand
TGGCCAAAAAAGGATTAAAGCGGGAGAGAAATGGGAAAAACTGCATTAGAAACAGAAAAAAAGCATAAAAAGTTTTGAATGAGGGAAAAAATGGTGAAGATATAGCCCAAAAAGGCTTAAAAAGGATTAGAGATGTGCAAAAATGGGATAGAAATGGCCAAAAACTCTTTAAAATGTGTTAGAAATGGAGAAAAATGGGTTAGAAATGGACAAAAAATGGATAAGAAATGGCCAAAAGTAGCTTAAAAGGGGTTAGAGATGTGCAAAAATGAGTTAGAAATGGCCAAGAATGGCATAAAACAGGTTAAGAATGGCCAAAATTGGGTTAGAAATGGCCAAAAAGGCTTTAAAGCAGGTAAGAGATGTGTAAAAAAAATAAAAAATAAAATGGTTAGAAGTGGCAAAAAATGGATTAAAGATGGTGAGAAATGCAGAAAACTGGGTTAGAAACAGAAAAAAAAATAGCATAAACTGTGTTGAAAGTGGGGAGAAATGGTTTAGAAAGAACCAAAAATGGCTTTAAAAGGGTTAGAGATTTGCAAAAATGGAATAGAAATGGCCAAACTTTATTTAAAAAGCCTCAAAAATGGACAAAAAATGCATTAGAAATGGCCAAAACCGGCTTAAAAGGGTTAGAGGTACGCGAGAACGGTTTAGAAAAAGCCAAAATTGGCTTAAAAGGGGCTAGAGATGAGCAAAAAAGGGTTAGAAATGGCCAAAAATAGCTTAAAATGGGTTAGATATAGCCAAAAAAGGGTTAAAATGGGTTAGTAGTGGGTAAAAAAGGGTTAGATGTAGCCGAAAATGGCATAAAACGTGTGAGAACTGGGCCAAAAATGGGTCAGAAAAGAAAAAAAAATGCTTATAATTACTTGAATGCAGAAGAAAGTGTTTTAGAAAGAGCCCAAAACGGCTTTAAAAGGGTTAGATGTATGCAAAAATGGGTTACAAATGGCCAAAAACGCCTTAAAATGGGATAGAAATAGTGAAAAATGGCTTAAAATGTGTTAGAAGTGTGTAAAAATGGTTTAGATAAATCCAAAAATGGTTTAAATCGTGTGAGCAATGGGCAAAAAATGAGTTAGAAAAGGAAAGAAAAATGGCTTAAACCAGGTTGAAAGTCAGAAAAAATGGTGTAGAAAGACCCAAACGTGTCTTTAAAAGGGCTAGAGATGAGCAGAAATGGGTTAGAAATGGCAAAGAATGGCTTAAAAGAGGTTAGAGATGTGCCAGAAATGGTTAGAAATGGCCAAAACTGCTTTAAAGCAGGTTAGAGATGTGCAAAAATGGGCTAGAAATGGCCAAAAATGGATTCAAGTGGGTAAAGAAATGGGGAAAACTGGGTTAGAAACAGAAAAAAACTAGCTTAAAACGGGTGGAAAGTGGGCAAAAATGGTTTAGAATGAGTCAAAAATGCATTAAAAGGGTTCTAGACACGCAAAAATGGGATAGAAATGGCCAAAAATGATTTAAACCGGGTTAGAAATGGACAAAAATTGGATTAGAAATGGCCAAAACCGGTTTAAAAAGGGTTAGAGGTAAGCAGAGATGAGTGAGAAATAGCCAAAACCGGCTTAAAAAAGGTTAGAGATGTGCAAAAATGGGTCAGAAATGACCAAAGCTGGCTTAAAACGGGTTAGAAACGGCCAAAAAAGCTTTAAAGCGGGTTAGAGATGTGCGAAAACGGGTTAGAAATGGCCTAAGTTGGCCAAAAGCGGGTTAGAAATGGCCAAAAAGGCTTTAAAGCAGGTTAGAGATGTGTGTGCAATGGTTAGAAATGGCAAAAATGGGTTAAAGCAGGTAAGAAATGGGGAAAAGTTGGTTAGAAAGGAAATAGAAAAAACCTTCAAACGAGTGGAAAGTTGGCAAAAATCGTTCAGGTAGAGCAAAAAAAAGTGTTAGAAATGGAGAAAAATGGGTTAGAAATGGACAAAAAATGGATAAGAAATGGCCAAAAGTAGCTTAAAAGGGGTTAGAGATGTGCAAAAATGAGTTAGAAATGGCCAAGAATGGCATAAAACAGGTTAAGAATGGCCAAAATTGGGTTAGAAATGGCCAAAAAGGCTTTAAAGCAGGTAAGAGATGTGTAAAAAAAATAAAAAATAAAATGGTTAGAAGTGGCAAAAAATGGATTAAAGATGGTGAGAAATGCAGAAAACTGGGTTAGAAACAGAAAAAAAAATAGCATAAACTGTGTTGAAAGTGGGGAGAAATGGTTTAGAAAGAACCAAAAATGGCTTTAAAAGGGTTAGAGATTTGCAAAAATGGAATAGAAATGGCCAAACTTTATTTAAAAAGCCTCAAAAATGGACAAAAAATGCATTAGAAATGGCCAAAACCGGCTTAAAAGGGTTAGAGGTACGCGAGAACGGTTTAGAAAAAGCCAAAATTGGCTTAAAAGGGGCTAGAGATGAGCAAAAAAGGGTTAGAAATGGCCAAAAATAGCTTAAAATGGGTTAGATATAGCCAAAAAAGGGTTAAAATGGGTTAGTAGTGGGTAAAAAAGGGTTAGATGTAGCCGAAAATGGCATAAAACGTGTGAGAACTGGGCCAAAAATGGGTCAGAAAAGAAAAAAAAATGCTTATAATTACTTGAATGCAGAAGAAAGTGTTTTAGAAAGAGCCCAAAACGGCTTTAAAAGGGTTAGATGTATGCAAAAATGGGTTACAAATGGCCAAAAACGCCTTAAAATGGGATAGAAATAGTGAAAAATGGCTTAAAATGTGTTAGAAGTGTGTAAAAATGGTTTAGATAAATCCAAAAATGGTTTAAATCGTGTGAGCAATGGGCAAAAAATGAGTTAGAAAAGGAAAGAAAAATGGCTTAAACCAGGTTGAAAGTCAGAAAAAATGGTGTAGAAAGACCCAAACGTGTCTTTAAAAGGGCTAGAGATGAGCAGAAATGGGTTAGAAATGGCAAAGAATGGCTTAAAAGAGGTTAGAGATGTGCCAGAAATGGTTAGAAATGGCCAAAACTGCTTTAAAGCAGGTTAGAGATGTGCAAAAATGGGCTAGAAATGGCCAAAAATGGATTCAAGTGGGTAAAGAAATGGGGAAAACTGGGTTAGAAACAGAAAAAAAACTAGCTTAAAACGGGTGGAAAGTGGGCAAAAATGGTTTAGAATGAGTCAAAAATGCATTAAAAGGGTTCTAGACACGCAAAAATGGGATAGAAATGGCCAAAAATGATTTAAACCGGGTTAGAAATGGACAAAAATTGGATTAGAAATGGCCAAAACCGGTTTAAAAAGGGTTAGAGGTAAGCAGAGATGAGTGAGAAATAGCCAAAACCGGCTTAAAAAAGGTTAGAGATGTGCAAAAATGGGTCAGAAATGACCAAAGCTGGCTTAAAACGGGTTAGAAACGGCCAAAAAAGCTTTAAAGCGGGTTAGAGATGTGCGAAAACGGGTTAGAAATGGCCTAAGTTGGCCAAAAGCGGGTTAGAAATGGCCAAAAAGGCTTTAAAGCAGGTTAGAGATGTGTGTGCAATGGTTAGAAATGGCAAAAATGGGTTAAAGCAGGTAAGAAATGGGGAAAAGTTGGTTAGAAAGGAAATAGAAAAAACCTTCAAACGAGTGGAAAGTTGGCAAAAATCGTTCAGGTAGAGCAAAAAAAAGTGTTAGAAATGGAGAAAAATGGGTTAGAAATGGACAAAAAATGGATAAGAAATGGCCAAAAGTAGCTTAAAAGGGGTTAGAGATGTGCAAAAATGAGTTAGAAATGGCCAAGAATGGCATAAAACAGGTTAAGAATGGCCAAAATTGGGTTAGAAATGGCCAAAAAGGCTTTAAAGCAGGTAAGAGATGTGTAAAAAAAATAAAAAATAAAATGGTTAGAAGTGGCAAAAAATGGATTAAAGATGGTGAGAAATGCAGAAAACTGGGTTAGAAACAGAAAAAAAAATAGCATAAACTGTGTTGAAAGTGGGGAGAAATGGTTTAGAAAGAACCAAAAATGGCTTTAAAAGGGTTAGAGATTTGCAAAAATGGAATAGAAATGGCCAAACTTTATTTAAAAAGCCTCAAAAATGGACAAAAAATGCATTAGAAATGGCCAAAACCGGCTTAAAAGGGTTAGAGGTACGCGAGAACGGTTTAGAAAAAGCCAAAATTGGCTTAAAAGGGGCTAGAGATGAGCAAAAAAGGGTTAGAAATGGCCAAAAATAGCTTAAAATGGGTTAGATATAGCCAAAAAAGGGTTAAAATGGGTTAGTAGTGGGTAAAAAAGGGTTAGATGTAGCCGAAAATGGCATAAAACGTGTGAGAACTGGGCCAAAAATGGGTCAGAAAAGAAAAAAAAATGCTTATAATTACTTGAATGCAGAAGAAAGTGTTTTAGAAAGAGCCCAAAACGGCTTTAAAAGGGTTAGATGTATGCAAAAATGGGTTACAAATGGCCAAAAACGCCTTAAAATGGGATAGAAATAGTGAAAAATGGCTTAAAATGTGTTAGAAGTGTGTAAAAATGGTTTAGATAAATCCAAAAATGGTTTAAATCGTGTGAGCAATGGGCAAAAAATGAGTTAGAAAAGGAAAGAAAAATGGCTTAAACCAGGTTGAAAGTCAGAAAAAATGGTGTAGAAAGACCCAAACGTGTCTTTAAAAGGGCTAGAGATGAGCAGAAATGGGTTAGAAATGGCAAAGAATGGCTTAAAAGAGGTTAGAGATGTGCCAGAAATGGTTAGAAATGGCCAAAACTGCTTTAAAGCAGGTTAGAGATGTGCAAAAATGGGCTAGAAATGGCCAAAAATGGATTCAAGTGGGTAAAGAAATGGGGAAAACTGGGTTAGAAACAGAAAAAAACTAGCTTAAAACGGGTGGAAAGTGGGCAAAAATGGTTTAGAATGAGTCAAAAATGCATTAAAAGGGTTCTAGACACGCAAAAATGGGATAGAAATGGCCAAAAATGATTTAAACCGGGTTAGAAATGGACAAAAATTGGATTAGAAATGGCCAAAACCGGTTTAAAAAGGGTTAGAGGTAAGCAGAGATGAGTGAGAAATAGCCAAAACCGGCTTAAAAAAGGTTAGAGATGTGCAAAAATGGGTCAGAAATGACCAAAGCTGGCTTAAAACGGGTTAGAAACGGCCAAAAAAGCTTTAAAGCGGGTTAGAGATGTGCGAAAACGGGTTAGAAATGGCCTAAGTTGGCCAAAAGCGGGTTAGAAATGGCCAAAAAGGCTTTAAAGCAGGTTAGAGATGTGTGTGCAATGGTTAGAAATGGCAAAAATGGGTTAAAGCAGGTAAGAAATGGGGAAAAGTTGGTTAGAAAGGGAAGAGAAAAAACCTTCAAACGAGTGGAAAGTTGGCAAAAATCGTTCAGGTAGAGCAAAAAAAGGCTTAAAAAGGGTTAGAGCTGAGGAAAATTGGATTATAAATGGCCAAAAGCGGCTTAAAGGTGGTTAGATAGGGGTAAAACTGGGGTAGGAATGGCCAAAAATTGCTTAAAATGGGTTAGAAGTTTGCAAAACTGTGCTAGAAATGGCCCAAAAGGTTTAAATTGGGACAGAAATGGTGAAAAATGGCTTAAAATGCGTTAGGAGTGAGCAAAAATGGGTTAGATATAGCCGAAAACGGTTTAAATCGTGTGAGAAACAGGCAAAAAATGAGTTAGAAAAGAACTAAAAATGGCTTAAAACGGGTTGAGAGCGAGAAAACATCGTGTAGAAAGAGGCAAAAATGGCTTTAAAAGGGTTAGAGATGTGCAAAAATGGGTTAGAAATGGCAAAAAATGGCTTAAAAGGGCTTATAGATGTGCCAAAAATGGTTGGAAATGGCCAAAAATGCTTTAAAGCAGGTTAGAGATGTGTAAAAGTGGGTTAGAAATGGCCTAAAATGGATTAAAGCGGGTAATAATTGGGAGAAACTGTGTTAGAAACTGAAGAAAAAAAAGCTTAATAAGAGTTGAAGGAGGGCAAAAATGGTTAAGGTATAGCCAAAAAAGGCTTAGAAAGGGTTAGAGATATGCAAAAACTGGGATAGAAATGGCCAAAAAGGCTTTAAAGCAGGTTAGAGATGTGCAAAAACTGGTCAGAAATGGCCAAAAAAGGATTAAAGCGGGAGAGAAATGGGAAAAACTGCATTAGAAACAGAAAAAAAGCATAAAAAGTTTTGAATGAGGGAAAAAATGGTGAAGATATAGCCCAAAAAGGCTTAAAAAGGATTAGAGATGTGCAAAAATGGGATAGAAATGGCCAAAAACTCTTTAAAATGTGTTAGAAATGGAGAAAAATGGGTTAGAAATGGACAAAAAATGGATAAGAAATGGCCAAAAGTAGCTTAAAAGGGGTTAGAGATGTGCAAAAATGAGTTAGAAATGGCCAAGAATGGCATAAAACAGGTTAAGAATGGCCAAAATTGGGTTAGAAATGGCCAAAAAGGCTTTAAAGCAGGTAAGAGATGTGCAAAAAAAAAAAAAATAAAATGGTTAGAAGTGGCAAAAAAATGGATTAAAGATGGTGAGAAATGCAGAAAACTGGGTTAGAAACGGAAAAAAAAAATAGCATAAACCGTGTTGAAAGTGGGGAGAAATGGTTTAGAAAGAACCAAAAATGGCTTTAAAAGGGTTAGAGATTTGCAGAAATGGAATAGAAATGGCCAAAATTTATTTAAAAAGCCTCAAAAATGGACAAAAAATGCATTAGAAATGGCCAAAACCGGCTTAAAAGGGTTAGAGGTATGCGAGAACGGTTTAGAAAAAGCCAAATTAGGCTTAAAAGGGGCTAGAGATGAGCAAAAAAGGGTTAGAAATGGCCAAAAATAGCTTAAAATGGGTTAGATATAGCCAAAAAAGGGTTAAAATGGGTTAGTAGTGGGTAAAAAAGGGTTAGATGTAGCCGAAAATGGCATAAAACGTGTGAGAACTGGGCCAAAAATGGGTCAGAAAAGAAAAAAAAATGCTTATAATTACTTGAATGCGGAAGAGAGTGTTTTAGAAAGAGCCCAAAACGGCTTTAAAAGGGTTAGATGTATGCAAAAATGGGTTACAAATGGCCAAAAACGCCTTAAAATGGGATAGAAATAGTGAAAAATGGCTTAAAATGTGTTAGAAGTGTGTAAAAATGGTTTAGATAAATCCAAAAATGGTTTAAATCGTGTGAGCAATGGGCAAAAAATGAGTTAGAAAAGGAAAGAAAAATGGCTTAAACCAGGTTGAAAGTCAGAAAAAATGGTGTAGAAAGACCCAAACGTGTCTTTAAAAGGGCTAGAGATGAGCAGAAATGGGTTAGAAATGGCAAAGAATGGCTTAAAAGAGGTTAGAGATGTGCCAGAAATGGTTAGAAATGGCCAAAACTGCTTTAAAGCAGGTTAGAGATGTGCAAAAATGGGCTAGAAATGGCCAAAAATGGATTCAAGTGGGTAAAGAAATGGGGAAAACTGGGTTAGAAACAGAAAAAAACTAGCTTAAAACGGGTGGAAAGTGGGCAAAAATGGTTTAGAATGAGTCAAAAATGCATTAAAAGGGTTCTAGACACGCAAAAATGGGATAGAAATGGCCAAAAATGATTTAAACCGGGTTAGAAATGGACAAAAATTGGATTAGAAATGGCCAAAACCGGTTTAAAAAGGGTTAGAGGTAAGCAGAGATGAGTGAGAAATAGCCAAAACCGGCTTAAAAAAGGTTAGAGATGTGCAAAAATGGGTCAGAAATGACCAAAGCTGGCTTAAAACGGGTTAGAAACGGCCAAAAAAGCTTTAAAGCGGGTTAGAGATGTGCGAAAACGGGTTAGAAATGGCCTAAGTTGGCCAAAAGCGGGTTAGAAATGGCCAAAAAGGCTTTAAAGCAGGTTAGAGATGTGTGTGCAATGGTTAGAAATGGCAAAAATGGGTTAAAGCAGGTAAGAAATGGGGAAAAGTTGGTTAGAAAGGAAATAGAAAAAACCTTCAAACGAGTGGAAAGTTGGCAAAAATCGTTCAGGTAGAGCAAAAAAAAGTGTTAGAAATGGAGAAAAATGGGTTAGAAATGGACAAAAAATGGATAAGAAATGGCCAAAAGTAGCTTAAAAGGGGTTAGAGATGTGCAAAAATGAGTTAGAAATGGCCAAGAATGGCATAAAACAGGTTAAGAATGGCCAAAATTGGGTTAGAAATGGCCAAAAAGGCTTTAAAGCAGGTAAGAGATGTGTAAAAAAAATAAAAAATAAAATGGTTAGAAGTGGCAAAAAATGGATTAAAGATGGTGAGAAATGCAGAAAACTGGGTTAGAAACAGAAAAAAAAATAGCATAAACTGTGTTGAAAGTGGGGAGAAATGGTTTAGAAAGAACCAAAAATGGCTTTAAAAGGGTTAGAGATTTGCAAAAATGGAATAGAAATGGCCAAACTTTATTTAAAAAGCCTCAAAAATGGACAAAAAATGCATTAGAAATGGCCAAAACCGGCTTAAAAGGGTTAGAGGTACGCGAGAACGGTTTAGAAAAAGCCAAAATTGGCTTAAAAGGGGCTAGAGATGAGCAAAAAAGGGTTAGAAATGGCCAAAAATAGCTTAAAATGGGTTAGATATAGCCAAAAAAGGGTTAAAATGGGTTAGTAGTGGGTAAAAAAGGGTTAGATGTAGCCGAAAATGGCATAAAACGTGTGAGAACTGGGCCAAAAATGGGTCAGAAAAGAAAAAAAAATGCTTATAATTACTTGAATGCAGAAGAAAGTGTTTTAGAAAGAGCCCAAAACGGCTTTAAAAGGGTTAGATGTATGCAAAAATGGGTTACAAATGGCCAAAAACGCCTTAAAATGGGATAGAAATAGTGAAAAATGGCTTAAAATGTGTTAGAAGTGTGTAAAAATGGTTTAGATAAATCCAAAAATGGTTTAAATCGTGTGAGCAATGGGCAAAAAATGAGTTAGAAAAGGAAAGAAAAATGGCTTAAACCAGGTTGAAAGTCAGAAAAAATGGTGTAGAAAGACCCAAACGTGTCTTTAAAAGGGCTAGAGATGAGCAGAAATGGGTTAGAAATGGCAAAGAATGGCTTAAAAGAGGTTAGAGATGTGCCAGAAATGGTTAGAAATGGCCAAAACTGCTTTAAAGCAGGTTAGAGATGTGCAAAAATGGGCTAGAAATGGCCAAAAATGGATTCAAGTGGGTAAAGAAATGGGGAAAACTGGGTTAGAAACAGAAAAAAACTAGCTTAAAACGGGTGGAAAGTGGGCAAAAATGGTTTAGAATGAGTCAAAAATGCATTAAAAGGGTTCTAGACACGCAAAAATGGGATAGAAATGGCCAAAAATGATTTAAACCGGGTTAGAAATGGACAAAAATTGGATTAGAAATGGCCAAAACCGGTTTAAAAAGGGTTAGAGGTAAGCAGAGATGAGTGAGAAATAGCCAAAACCGGCTTAAAAAAGGTTAGAGATGTGCAAAAATGGGTCAGAAATGACCAAAGCTGGCTTAAAACGGGTTAGAAACGGCCAAAAAAGCTTTAAAGCGGGTTAGAGATGTGCGAAAACGGGTTAGAAATGGCCTAAGTTGGCCAAAAGCGGGTTAGAAATGGCCAAAAAGGCTTTAAAGCAGGTTAGAGATGTGTGTGCAATGGTTAGAAATGGCAAAAATGGGTTAAAGCAGGTAAGAAATGGGGAAAAGTTGGTTAGAAAGGGAAGAGAAAAAACCTTCAAACGAGTGGAAAGTTGGCAAAAATCGTTCAGGTAGAGCAAAAAAAGGCTTAAAAAGGGTTAGAGCTGAGGAAAATTGGATTATAAATGGCCAAAAGCGGCTTAAAGGTGGTTAGATAGGGGTAAAACTGGGGTAGGAATGGCCAAAAATTGCTTAAAATGGGTTAGAAGTTTGCAAAACTGTGCTAGAAATGGCCCAAAAGGTTTAAATTGGGACAGAAATGGTGAAAAATGGCTTAAAATGCGTTAGGAGTGAGCAAAAATGGGTTAGATATAGCCGAAAACGGTTTAAATCGTGTGAGAAACAGGCAAAAAATGAGTTAGAAAAGAACTAAAAATGGCTTAAAACGGGTTGAGAGCGAGAAAACATCGTGTAGAAAGAGGCAAAAATGGCTTTAAAAGGGTTAGAGATGTGCAAAAATGGGTTAGAAATGGCAAAAAATGGCTTAAAAGGGCTTATAGATGTGCCAAAAATGGTTGGAAATGGCCAAAAATGCTTTAAAGCAGGTTAGAGATGTGTAAAAGTGGGTTAGAAATGGCCTAAAATGGATTAAAGCGGGTAATAATTGGGAGAAACTGTGTTAGAAACTGAAGAAAAAAAAGCTTAATAAGAGTTGAAGGAGGGCAAAAATGGTTAAGGTATAGCCAAAAAAGGCTTAGAAAGGGTTAGAGATATGCAAAAACTGGGATAGAAATGGCCAAAAAGGCTTTAAAGCAGGTTAGAGATGTGCAAAAACTGGTCAGAAATGGCCAAAAAAGGATTAAAGCGGGAGAGAAATGGGAAAAACTGCATTAGAAACAGAAAAAAAGCATAAAAAGTTTTGAATGAGGGAAAAAATGGTGAAGATATAGCCCAAAAAGGCTTAAAAAGGATTAGAGATGTGCAAAAATGGGATAGAAATGGCCAAAAACTCTTTAAAATGTGTTAGAAATGGAGAAAAATGGGTTAGAAATGGACAAAAAATGGATAAGAAATGGCCAAAAGTAGCTTAAAAGGGGTTAGAGATGTGCAAAAATGAGTTAGAAATGGCCAAGAATGGCATAAAACAGGTTAAGAATGGCCAAAATTGGGTTAGAAATGGCCAAAAAGGCTTTAAAGCAGGTAAGAGATGTGCAAAAAAAAAAAAAATAAAATGGTTAGAAGTGGCAAAAAAATGGATTAAAGATGGTGAGAAATGCAGAAAACTGGGTTAGAAACGGAAAAAAAAAATAGCATAAACCGTGTTGAAAGTGGGGAGAAATGGTTTAGAAAGAACCAAAAATGGCTTTAAAAGGGTTAGAGATTTGCAGAAATGGAATAGAAATGGCCAAAATTTATTTAAAAAGCCTCAAAAATGGACAAAAAATGCATTAGAAATGGCCAAAACCGGCTTAAAAGGGTTAGAGGTATGCGAGAACGGTTTAGAAAAAGCCAAATTAGGCTTAAAAGGGGCTAGAGATGAGCAAAAAAGGGTTAGAAATGGCCAAAAATAGCTTAAAATGGGTTAGATATAGCCAAAAAAGGGTTAAAATGGGTTAGTAGTGGGTAAAAAAGGGTTAGATGTAGCCGAAAATGGCATAAAACGTGTGAGAACTGGGCCAAAAATGGGTCAGAAAAGAAAAAAAAATGCTTATAATTACTTGAATGCGGAAGAGAGTGTTTTAGAAAGAGCCCAAAACGGCTTTAAAAGGGTTAGATGTATGCAAAAATGGGTTACAAATGGCCAAAAACGCCTTAAAATGGGATAGAAATAGTGAAAAATGGCTTAAAATGTGTTAGAAGTGTGTAAAAATGGTTTAGATAAATCCAAAAATGGTTTAAATCGTGTGAGCAATGGGCAAAAAATGAGTTAGAAAAGGAAAGAAAAATGGCTTAAACCAGGTTGAAAGTCAGAAAAAATGGTGTAGAAAGACCCAAACGTGTCTTTAAAAGGGCTAGAGATGAGCAGAAATGGGTTAGAAATGGCAAAGAATGGCTTAAAAGAGGTTAGAGATGTGCCAGAAATGGTTAGAAATGGCCAAAACTGCTTTAAAGCAGGTTAGAGATGTGCAAAAATGGGCTAGAAATGGCCAAAAATGGATTCAAGTGGGTAAAGAAATGGGGAAAACTGGGTTAGAAACAGAAAAAAACTAGCTTAAAACGGGTGGAAAGTGGGCAAAAATGGTTTAGAATGAGTCAAAAATGCATTAAAAGGGTTCTAGACACGCAAAAATGGGATAGAAATGGCCAAAAATGATTTAAACCGGGTTAGAAATGGACAAAAATTGGATTAGAAATGGCCAAAACCGGTTTAAAAAGGGTTAGAGGTAAGCAGAGATGAGTGAGAAATAGCCAAAACCGGCTTAAAAAAGGTTAGAGATGTGCAAAAATGGGTCAGAAATGACCAAAGCTGGCTTAAAACGGGTTAGAAACGGCCAAAAAAGCTTTAAAGCGGGTTAGAGATGTGCGAAAACGGGTTAGAAATGGCCTAAGTTGGCCAAAAGCGGGTTAGAAATGGCCAAAAAGGCTTTAAAGCAGGTTAGAGATGTGTGTGCAATGGTTAGAAATGGCAAAAATGGGTTAAAGCAGGTAAGAAATGGGGAAAAGTTGGTTAGAAAGGGAAGAGAAAAAACCTTCAAACGAGTGGAAAGTTGGCAAAAATCGTTCAGGTAGAGCAAAAAAAGGCTTAAAAAGGGTTAGAGCTGAGGAAAATTGGATTATAAATGGCCAAAAGCGGCTTAAAGGTGGTTAGATAGGGGTAAAACTGGGGTAGGAATGGCCAAAAATTGCTTAAAATGGGTTAGAAGTTTGCAAAACTGTGCTAGAAATGGCCCAGAAGGTTTAAATTGGGACAGAAATGGTGAAAAATGGCTTAAAATGCGTTAGGAGTGAGCAAAAATGGGTTAGATATAGCCGAAAACGGTTTAAATCGTGTGAGAAACAGGCAAAAAATGAGTTAGAAAAGAACTAAAAATGGCTTAAAACGGGTTGAGAGCGAGAAAACATCGTGTAGAAAGAGGCAAAAATGGCTTTAAAAGGGTTAGAGATGTGCAAAAATGGGTTAGAAATGGCAAAAAATGGCTTAAAAGGGCTTATAGATGTGCCAAAAATGGTTGGAAATGGCCAAAAATGCTTTAAAGCAGGTTAGAGATGTGTAAAAGTGGGTTAGAAATGGCCAAAAATGGATTAAAGCGGGTAATAATTGGGAGAAACTGTGTTAGAAACAGAAAAAAAAAAAAAAGCTTAATAAGAGTTGAAGGAGGGCAAAAATGGTTAAGGTATAGCCAAAAAAGGCTTAAAAAGGGTTAGAGATATGCAAAAACTGGGATAGAAATGGCCAAAAAGGCTTTAAAGCAGGTTAGAGATGTGCAAAAACTGGTCAGAAATGGCCGAAAAAGGATTAAAGCGGGAGAGAAATGGGAAAAACTGCATTAGAAACAGAAAAAAAGCATAAAAAGTTTTGAATGAGGGAAAAAATGGTGAAGATATAGCCCAAAAAGGCTTAAAAAGGATTAGAGATGTGCAAAAATGGGATAGAAATGGCCAAAAACTCTTTAAAATGTGTTAGAAATGGAGAAAAATGGGTTAGAAATGGACAAAAAATGGATAAGAAATGGCCAAAAGTAGCTTAAAAGGGGTTAGAGATGTGCAAAAATGAGTTAGAAATGGCCAAGAATGGCATAAAACAGGTTAAGAATGGCCAAAATTGGGTTAGAAATGGCCAAAAAGGCTTTAAAGCAGGTAAGAGATGTGCAAAAAAAAAAAAATAAAATGGTTAGAAGTGGCAAAAAAATGGATTAAAGATGGTGAGAAATGCAGAAAACTGGGTTAGAAACGGAAAAAAAAAATAGCATAAACCGTGTTGAAAGTGGGGAGAAATGGTTTAGAAAGAACCAAAAATGGCTTTAAAAGGGTTAGAGATTTGCAGAAATAGAATAGAAATGGCCAAAATTTATTTTAAAAACCTCAAAAATGGACAAAAAATGCATTAGAAATGGCCAAAACCGGCTTAAAAGGGTTAGAGGTATGCGAGAACGGTTTAGAAAAAGCCAAAATTGGCTTAAAAGGGGCTAGAGATGAGCAAAAAAGGGTTAGAAATGGCCAAAAATAGCTTAAAATGGGTTAGATATAGCCAAAAAAGGGTTAAAATGGGTTAGTAGTGGGTAAAAAAGGGTTAGATGTAGCCGAAAATGGCATAAAACGTGTGAGAACTGGGCCAAAAATGGGTCAGAAAAGAAAAAAAAATGCTTATAATTACTTGAATGCGGAAGAGAGTGTTTTAGAAAGAGCCCAAAACGGCTTTAAAAGGGTTAGATGTATGCAAAAATGGGTTACAAATGGCCAAAAACGCCTTAAAATGGGATAGAAATAGTGAAAAATGGCTTAAAATGTGTTAGAAGTGTGTAAAAATGGTTTAGATAAATCCAAAAATGGTTTAAATCGTGTGAGCAATGGGCAAAAAATGAGTTAGAAAAGGAAAGAAAAATGGCTTAAACCAGGTTGAAAGTCAGAAAAAATGGTGTAGAAAGACCCAAACGTGGCTTTAAAAGGGCTAGAGATGAGCAGAAATGGGTTAGAAATGGCAAAGAATGGCTTAAAAGAGGTTAGAGATGTGCCAGAAATGGTTAGAAATGGCCAAAACTGCTTTAAAGCAGGTTAGAGATGTGCAAAAATGGGCTAGAAATGGCCAAAAATGGATTCAAGTGGGTAAAGAAATGGGGAAAACTGGGTTAGAAACAGAAAAAAACTAGCTTAAAACGGGTGGAAAGTGGGCAAAAATGGTTTAGAAAGAGTCAAAAATGCATTAAAAGGGTTCTAGACACGCAAAAATGGGATAGAAATGGCCAAAAATGATTTAAAACGGGTTAGAAATGTTCAAAAATTGGATTAGAAATGGCCAAAACCGGTTTAAAAAGGGTTAGAGGTAAGCAGAGATGAGTGAGAAATAGCCAAAACCGGCTTAAAAAAGGTTAGAGATGTGCAAAAATGGGTCAGAAATGACCAAAGCTGGCTTAAAACGGGTTAGAAACGGCCAAAAAAGCTTTAAAGCGGGTTAGAGATGTGCGAAAACGGGTTAGAAATGGCCTAAGTTGGCCAAAAGCGGGTTAGAAATGGCCAAAAAGGCTTTAAAGCAGGTTAGAGATGTGTGTGCAATGGTTAGAAATGGCAAAAATGGGTTAAAGCAGGTAAGAAATGGGGAAAAGTTGGTTAGAAAGGGAAGAGAAAAAACCTTCAAACGAGTGGAAAGTTGGCAAAAATCGTTCAGGTAGAGCAAAAAAAGGCTTAAAAAGGGTTAGAGCTGAGGAAAATTGGATTATAAATGGCCAAAAGCGGCTTAAAGGTGGTTAGATAGGGGTAAAAGTGGGGTAGGAATGGCCAAAAATTGCTTAAAATGGGTTAGAAGTTTGCAAAACTGTGCTAGAAATGGCCCAAAAGGTTTAAATTGGGACAGAAATGGTGAAAAATGGCTTAAAATGCGTTAGGAGTGAGCAAAAATGGGTTAGAAATGGCAAAAAATGGCTTAAAAGGGCTTATAGATGTGCCAAAAATGGTTGGAAATGGCCAAAAATGCTTTAAAGCAGGTTAGAGATGTGTAAAAGTGGGTTAGAAATGGCCTAAAATGGATTAAAGCGGGTAATAATTGGGAGAAACTGTGTTAGAAACTGAAGAAAAAAAAGCTTAATAAGAGTTGAAGGAGGGCAAAAATGGTTAAGGTATAGCCAAAAAAGGCTTAAAAAGGGTTAGAGATATGCAAAAACTGGGATAGAAATGGCCAAAAAGGCTTTAAAGCAGGTTAGAGATGTGCAAAAACTGGTCAGAAATGGCCAAAAAAGGATTAAAGCGGGAGAGAAATGGGAAAAACTGCATTAGAAACAGAAAAAAAGCATAAAAAGTTTTGAATGAGGGAAAAAATGGTGAAGATATAGCCCAAAAAGGCTTAAAAAGGATTAGAGATGTGCAAAAATGGGATAGAAATGGCCAAAAACTCTTTAAAATGTGTTAGAAATGGAGAAAAATGGGTTAGAAATGGACAAAAAATGGATAAGAAATGGCCAAAAGTAGCTTAAAAGGGGTTAGAGATGTGCAAAAATGAGTTAGAAATGGCCAAGAATGGCATAAAACAGGTTAAGAATGGCCAAAAATGGGTTAGAAATGGCCAAAAAGGCTTTAAAGCAGGTAAGAGATGTGCAAAAAAAAAAAAAATAAAATGGTTAGAAGTGGCAAAAAAATGGATTAAAGATGGTGAGAAATGCAGAAAACTGGGTTAGAAACGGAAAAAAAAAATAGCATAAACCGTGTTGAAAGTGGGGAGAAATGGTTTAGAAAGAACCAAAAATGGCTTTAAAAGGGTTAGAGATTTGCAAAAATGGAATAGAAATGGCCAAAATTTATTTAAAAAGCCTCAAAAATGGACAAAAAATGCATTAGAAATGGCCAAAACCGGCTTAAAAGGGTTAGAGGTATGCGAGAACGGTTTAGAAAAAGCCAAATTAGGCTTAAAAGGGGCTAGAGATGAGCAAAAAAGGGTTAGAAATGGCCAAAAATAGCTTAAAATGGGTTAGATATAGCCAAAAAAGGGTTAAAATGGGTTAGTAGTGGGTAAAAAAGGGTTAGATGTAGCCGAAAATGGCATAAAACGTGTGAGAACTGGGCCAAAAATGGGTCAGAAAAGAAAAAAAAATGCTTATAATTACTTGAATGCGGAAGAGAGTGTTTTAGAAAGAGCCCAAAACGGCTTTAAAAGGGTTAGATGTATGCAAAAATGGGTTACAAATGGCCAAAAACGCCTTAAAATGGGATAGAAATAGTGAAAAATGGCTTAAAATGTGTTAGAAGTGTGTAAAAATGGTTTAGATAAATCCAAAAATGGTTTAAATCGTGTGAGCAATGGGCAAAAAATGAGTTAGAAAAGGAAAGAAAAATGGCTTAAACCAGGTTGAAAGTCAGAAAAAATGGTGTAGAAAGAGCCAAACGTGGCTTTAAAAGGGCTAGAGATGAGCAGAAATGGGTTAGAAATGGCAAAGAATGGCTTAAAAGAGGTTAGAGATGTGCCAGAAATGGTTAGAAATGGCCAAAACTGCTTTAAAGCAGGTTAGAGATGTGCAAAAATGGGCTAGAAATGGCCAAAAATGGATTCAAGTGGGTAAAGAAATGGGGAAAACTGGGTTAGAAACAGAAAAAAACTAGCTTAAAACGGGTGGAAAGTGGGCAAAAATGGTTTAGAATGAGTCAAAAATGCATTAAAAGGGTTCTAGACACGCAAAAATGGGATAGAAATGGCCAAAAATGATTTAAACCGGGTTAGAAATGGACAAAAATTGGATTAGAAATGGCCAAAACCGGTTTAAAAAGGGTTAGAGGTAAGCAGAGATGAGTGAGAAATAGCCAAAACCGGCTTAAAAAAGGTTAGAGATGTGCAAAAATGGGTCAGAAATGACCAAAGCTGGCTTAAAACGGGTTAGAAACGGCCAAAAAAGCTTTAAAGCGGGTTAGAGATGTGCGAAAACGGGTTAGAAATGGCCTAAGTTGGCCAAAAGCGGGTTAGAAATGGCCAAAAAGGCTTTAAAGCAGGTTAGAGATGTGTGTGCAATGGTTAGAAATGGCAAAAATGGGTTAAAGCAGGTAAGAAATGGGGAAAAGTTGGTTAGAAAGGGAAGAGAAAAAACCTTCAAACGAGTGGAAAGTTGGCAAAAATCGTTCAGGTAGAGCAAAAAAAGGCTTAAAAAGGGTTAGAGCTGAGGAAAATTGGGTTATAAATGGCCAAAAGCGGCTTAAAGGTGGTTAGATAGGGGTAAAACTGGGGTAGGAATGGCCAAAAATTGCTTAAAATGGGTTAGAAGTTTGCAAAACTGTGCTAGAAATGGCCCAGAAGGTTTAAATTGGGACAGAAATGGTGAAAAATGGCTTAAAATGCGTTAGGAGTGAGCAAAAATGGGTTAGATATAGCCGAAAACGGTTTAAATCGTGTGAGAAACAGGCAAAAAATGAGTTAGAAAAGAACTAAAAATGGCTTAAAACGGGTTGAGAGCGAGAAAACATCGTGTAGAAAGAGGCAAAAATGGCTTTAAAAGGGTTAGAGATGTGCAAAAATGGGTTAGAAATGGCAAAAAATGGCTTAAAAGGGCTTATAGATGTGCCAAAAATGGTTGGAAATGGCCAAAAATGCTTTAAAGCAGGTTAGAGATGTGTAAAAGTGGGTTAGAAATGGCCTAAAATGGATTAAAGCGGGTAATAATTGGGAGAAACTGTGTTAGAAACTGAAGAAAAAAAAGCTTAATAAGAGTTGAAGGAGGGCAAAAATGGTTAAGGTATAGCCAAAAAAGGCTTAAAAAGGGTTAGAGATATGCAAAAACTGGGATAGAAATGGCCAAAAAGGCTTTAAAGCAGGTTAGAGATGTGCAAAAACTGGTCAGAAATGGCCAAAAAAGGATTAAAGCGGGAGAGAAATGGGAAAAACTGCATTAGAAACAGAAAAAAAGCATAAAAAGTTTTGAATGAGGGAAAAAATGGTGAAGATATAGCCCAAAAAGGCTTAAAAAGGATTAGAGATGTGCAAAAATGGGATAGAAATGGCCAAAAACTCTTTAAAATGTGTTAGAAATGGAGAAAAATGGGTTAGAAATGGACAAAAAATGGATAAGAAATGGCCAAAAGTAGCTTAAAAGGGGTTAGAGATGTGCAAAAATGAGTTAGAAATGGCCAAGAATGGCATAAAACAGGTTAAGAATGGCCAAAAATGGGTTAGAAATGGCCAAAAAGGCTTTAAAGCAGGTAAGAGATGTGCAAAAAAAAAAAAAATAAAATGGTTAGAAGTGGCAAAAAAATGGATTAAAGATGGTGAGAAATGCAGAAAACTGGGTTAGAAACGGAAAAAAAAAATAGCATAAACCGTGTTGAAAGTGGGGAGAAATGGTTTAGAAAGAACCAAAAATGGCTTTAAAAGGGTTAGAGATTTGCAGAAATGGAATAGAAATGGCCAAAATTTATTTAAAAAGCCTCAAAAATGGACAAAAAATGCATTAGAAATGGCCAAAACCGGCTTAAAAGGGTTAGAGGTATGCGAGAACGGTTTAGAAAAAGCCAAATTAGGCTTAAAAGGGGCTAGAGATGAGCAAAAAAGGGTTAGAAATGGCCAAAAATAGCTTAAAATGGGTTAGATATAGCCAAAAAAGGGTTAAAATGGGTTAGTAGTGGGTAAAAAAGGGTTAGATGTAGCCGAAAATGGCATAAAACGTGTGAGAACTGGGCCAAAAATGGGTCAGAAAAGAAAAAAAAATGCTTATAATTACTTGAATGCGGAAGAGAGTGTTTTAGAAAGAGCCCAAAACGGCTTTAAAAGGGTTAGATGTATGCAAAAATGGGTTACAAATGGCCAAAAACGCCTTAAAATGGGATAGAAATAGTGAAAAATGGCTTAAAATGTGTTAGAAGTGTGTAAAAATGGTTTAGATAAATCCAAAAATGGTTTAAATCGTGTGAGCAATGGGCAAAAAATGAGTTAGAAAAGGAAAGAAAAATGGCTTAAACCAGGTTGAAAGTCAGAAAAAATGGTGTAGAAAGACCCAAACGTGTCTTTAAAAGGGCTAGAGATGAGCAGAAATGGGTTAGAAATGGCAAAGAATGGCTTAAAAGAGGTTAGAGATGTGCCAGAAATGGTTAGAAATGGCCAAAACTGCTTTAAAGCAGGTTAGAGATGTGCAAAAATGGGCTAGAAATGGCCAAAAATGGATTCAAGTGGGTAAAGAAATGGGGAAAACTGGGTTAGAAACAGAAAAAAACTAGCTTAAAACGGGTGGAAAGTGGGCAAAAATGGTTTAGAAAGAGTCAAAAATGCATTAAAAGGGTTCTAGACACGCAAAAATGGGATAGAAATGGCCAAAAATGATTTAAACCGGGTTAGAAATGTTCAAAAATTGGATTAGAAATGGCCAAAACCGGTTTAAAAAGGGTTAGAGGTAAGCAGAGATGAGTGAGAAATAGCCAAAACCGGCTTAAAAAAGGTTAGAGATGTGCAAAAATGGGTCAGAAATGACCAAAGCTGGCTTAAAACGGGTTAGAAACGGCCAAAAAAGCTTTAAAGCGGGTTAGAGATGTGCGAAAACGGGTTAGAAATGGCCTAAGTTGGCCAAAAGCGGGTTAGAAATGGCCAAAAAGGCTTTAAAGCAGGTTAGAGATGTGTGTGCAATGGTTAGAAATGGCAAAAATGGGTTAAAGCAGGTAAGAAATGGGGAAAAGTTGGTTAGAAAGGAAATAGAAAAAACCTTCAAACGAGTGGTAAGTTGGCAAAAATCGTTCAGGTAGAGCAAAAAAAAGGCTTAAAAAGGGTTAGAGCTGAGGAAAATTGGGTTATAAATGGCCAAAAGCGGCTTAAAGGTGGTTAGATAGGGGTAAAACTGGGGTAGGAATGGCCAAAAATTGCTTAAAATGGGTTAGAAGTTTGCAAAACTGTGCTAGAAATGGCCCAGAAGGTTTAAATTGGGACAGAAATGGTGAAAAATGGCTTAAAATGCGTTAGGAGTGAGCAAAAATGGGTTAGAAATGGCAAAAAATGGCTTAAAAGGGCTTATAGATGTGCCAAAAATGGTTGGAAATGGCCAAAAATGCTTTAAAGCAGGTTAGAGACGTGTAAAAGTGGGTTAGAAATGGCCAAAAATGGATTAAAGCGGGTAATAATTGGGAGAAACTGTGTTAGGAAAAAAAAAAAAAAAAGCTTAATAAGAGTTGAAGGAGGGCAAAAATGGTTAAGGTATAGCCAAAAAAGGCTTAAAAAGGGTTAGAGATATGCAAAAACTGGGATAGAAATGGCCAAAAAGGCTTTAAAGCAGGTTAGAGATGTGCAAAAACTGGTCAGAAATGGCCAAAAAAGGATTAAAGCGGGAGAGAAATGGGAAAAACTGCATTAGAAACAGAAAAAAAGCATAAAAAGTTTTGAATGAGGGAAAAAATGGTGAAGATATAGCCCAAAAAGGCTTAAATAGGATTAGAGATGTGCAAAAATGGGATAGAAATGGCCAAAAACTCTTTAAAATGTGTTAGAAATGGAGAAAAATGGGTTAGAAATGGATAAAAAATGGATAAGAAATGGCCAAAAGTAGCTTAAAAGGGGTTAGAGATGTGCAAAAATGAGTTAGAAATGGCCAAGAATGGCATAAAACAGGTTAAGAATGGCCAAAAATGGGTTAGAAATGGCCAAAAAGGCTTTAAAGCAGGTAAGAGATGTGCAAAAAAAAAAAAAAATAAAATGGTTAGAAGTGGCAAAAAAATGGATTAAAGATGGTGAGAAATGCAGAAAACTGAGTTAGAAACGGAAAAAAAAAATAGCATAAACCGTGTTGAAAGTGGGGAGAAATGGTTTAGAAAGAACCAAAAATGGCTTTAAAAGGGTTAGAGATTTGCAGAAATGGAATAGAAATGGCCAAAATTTATTTAAAAAGCCTCAAAAATGGACAAAAAATGCATTAGAAATGGCCAAAACCGGCTTAAAAGGGTTAGAGGTATGCGAGAACGGTTTAGAAAAAGCCAAATTAGGCTTAAAAGGGGCTAGAGATGAGCAAAAAAGGGTTAGAAATGGCCAAAAATAGCTTAAAATGGGTTAGATATAGCCAAAAAAGGGTTAAAATGGGTTAGTAGTGGGTAAAAAAGGGTTAGATGTAGCCGAAAATGGCATAAAACGTGTGAGAACTGGGCCAAAAATGGGTCAGAAAAGAAAAAAAAATGCTTATAATTACTTGAATGCGGAAGAGAGTGTTTTAGAAAGAGCCCAAAACGGCTTTAAAAGGGTTAGATGTATGCAAAAATGGGTTACAAATGGCCAAAAACGCCTTAAAATGGGATAGAAATAGTGAAAAATGGCTTAAAATGTGTTAGAAGTATGTAAAAATGGTTTAGATAAACCCCAAAATGGTTTAAATCGTGTGAGCAATGGGCAAAAAATGAGTTAGAAAACGAAAGAAAAATGGCTTAAACCAGGTTGAAAGTCAGAAAAAAATGGTGTAGAAAGACCCAAACGTGTCTTTAAAAGGGGTAGAGATGAGCAGAAATGGGTTAGAAATGGCAAAGAATGGCTTAAAAGAGGTTAGAGATGTGCCAGAAATGGTTAGAAATGGCCAAAACTGCTTTAAAGCAGGTTAGAGATGTGCAAAAATGGGCTAGAAATGGCCAAAAATGGATTCAAGTGGGTAAAGAAATGGGGAAAACTGGGTTAGAAACAGAAAAAAACTAGCTTAAAACGGGTGGAAAGTGGGCAAAAATGGTTTAGAATGAGTCAAAAATGCATTAAAAGGGTTCTAGACACGCAAAAATGGGATAGAAATGGCCAAAAATGATTTAAACCGGGTTAGAAATGGACAAAAATTGGATTAGAAATGGCCAAAACCGGTTTAAAAAGGGTTAGAGGTAAGCAGAGATGAGTGAGAAATAGCCAAAACCGGCTTAAAAAAGGTTAGAGATGTGCAAAAATGGGTCAGAAATGACCAAAGCTGGCTTAAAACGGGTTAGAAACGGCCAAAAAAGCTTTAAAGCGGGTTAGAGATGTGCGAAAACGGGTTAGAAATGGCCTAAGTTGGCCAAAAGCGGGTTAGAAATGGCCAAAAAGGCTTTAAAGCAGGTTAGAGATGTGTGTGCAATGGTTAGAAATGGCAAAAATGGGTTAAAGCAGGTAAGAAATGGGGAAAAGTTGGTTAGAAAGGGAAGAGAAAAAACCTTCAAACGAGTGGAAAGTTGGCAAAAATCGTTCAGGTAGAGCAAAAAAAGGCTTAAAAAGGGTTAGAGCTGAGGAAAATTGGGTTATAAATGGCCAAAAGCGGCTTAAAGGTGGTTAGATAGGGGTAAAACTGGGGTAGGAATGGCCAAAAATTGCTTAAAATGGGTTAGAAGTTTGCAAAACTGTGCTAGAAATGGCCCAGAAGGTTTAAATTGGGACAGAAATGGTGAAAAATGGCTTAAAATGCGTTAGGAGTGAGCAAAAATGGGTTAGAAATGGCAAAAAATGGCTTAAAAGGGCTTATAGATGTGCCAAAAATGGTTGGAAATGGCCAAAAATGCTTTAAAGCAGGTTAGAGATGTGTAAAAGTGGGTTATAAATGGCCAAAAATGGATTAAAGCGGGTAATAATTGGGAGAAACTGTGTTAGAAAAAAAAAAAAAAAAAGCTTAATAAGAGTCGAAGGAGGGCAAAAATGGTTAAGGTATAGCCAAAAAAGGCTTAAAAAGGGTAAGAGATATGCAAAAACTGGGATAGAAATGGCCAAAAAGGCTTTAAAGCAGGTTAGAGATGTGCAAAAACTGGTCAGAAATGGCCAAAAATGGATTAAAGCGGGAGAGAAATGGGAAAAACTGCATTAGAAACAGAAAAAAAGCATAAAAAGTTTTGAATGAGGGAAAAAATGGTGAAGATATAGCCCAAAAAGGCTTAAATAGGATTAGAGATGTGCAAAAATGGGATAGAAATGGCCAAAAACTCTTTAAAATGTGTTAGAAATGGAGAAAAATGGGTTAGAAATGGATAAAAAATGGATAAGAAATGGCCAAAAGTAGCTTAAAAGGGGTTAGAGATGTGCAAAAATGAGTTAGAAATGGCCAAGAATGGCATAAAACAGGTTAAGAATGGCCAAAATTGGGTTAGAAATGGCCAAAAAGGCTTTAAAGCAGGTAAGAGATGTGTAAAAAAAAAAAAAATAAAATGGTTAGAAGTGGCAAAAAAATGGATTAAAGATGGTGAGAAATGCAGAAAACTGGGTTAGAAACGGAAAAAAAAATAGCATAAACCGTGTTGAAAGTGGGGAGAAATGGTTTAGAAAGAACCAAAAATGGCTTTAAAAGGGTTAGAGATTTGCAAAAATGGAATAGAAATGGCCAAAATTTATTTAAAAAGCCTCAAAAATGGACAAAAAATGCATTAGAAATGGCCAAAACCGGCTTAAAAGGGTTAGAGGTATGCGAGAACGGTTTAGAAAAAGCCAAATTAGGCTTAAAAGGGGCTAGAGATGAGCAAAAAAGGGTTAGAAATGGCCAAAAATAGCTTAAAATGGGTTAGATATAGCCAAAAAAGGGTTAAAATGGGTTAGTAGTGGGTAAAAAAGGGTTAGATGTAGCCGAAAATGGCATAAAACGTGTGAGAACTGGGCCAAAAATGGGTCAGAAAAGAAAAAAAAATGCTTATAATTACTTGAATGCGGAAGAGAGTGTTTTAGAAAGAGCCGAAAACGGCTTTAAAAGGGTTAGATGTATGCAAAAATGGGTTACAAATGGCCAAAAACGCCTTAAAATGGGATAGAAATAGTGAAAAATGGCTTAAAATGTGTTAGAAGTGTGTAAAAATGGTTTAGATAAACCCCAAAATGGTTTAAATCGTGTGAGCAATGGGCAAAAAATGAGTTAGAAAAGGAAAGAAAAATGGCTTAAACCAGGTTGAAAGTCAGAAAAAATGGTGTAGAAAGACCCAAACGTGGCTTTAAAAGGGCTAGAGATGAGCAGAAATGGGTTAGAAATGGCAAAGAATGGCTTAAAAGAGGTTAGAGATGTGCCAGAAATGGTTAGAAATGGCCAAAACTGCTTTAAAGCAGGTTAGAGATGTGCAAAAATGGGCTAGAAATGGCCAAAAATGGATTCAAGTGGGTAAAGAAATGGGGAAAACTGGGTTAGAAACAGAAAAAAACTAGCTTAAAACGGGTGGAAAGTGGGCAAAAATGGTTTAGAATGAGTCAAAAATGCATTAAAAGGGTTCTAGACACGCAAAAATGGGATAGAAATGGCCAAAAATGATTTAAACCGGGTTAGAAATGTTCAAAAATTGGATTAGAAATGGCCAAAACCGGTTTAAAAAGGGTTAGAGGTAAGCAGAGATGAGTGAGAAATAGCCAAAACCGGCTTAAAAAAGGTTAGAGATGTGCAAAAATGGGTCAGAAATGACCAAAGCTGGCTTAAAACGGGTTAGAAACGGCCAAAAAAGCTTTAAAGCGGGTTAGAGATGTGCGAAAACGGGTTAGAAATGGCCTAAGTTGGCCAAAAGCGGGTTAGAAATGGCCAAAAAGGCTTTAAAGCAGGTTAGAGATGTGTGTGCAATGGTTAGAAATGGCAAAAATGGGTTAAAGCAGGTAAGAAATGGGGAAAAGTTGGTTAGAAAGGGAAGAGAAAAAACCTTCAAACGAGTGGAAAGTTGGCAAAAATCGTTCAGGTAGAGCAAAAAAAGGCTTAAAAAGGGTTAGAGCTGAGGAAAATTGGGTTATAAATGGCCAAAAGCGGCTTAAAGGTGGTTAGATAGGGGTAAAACTGGGGTAGGAATGGCCAAAAATTGCTTAAAATGGGTTAGAAGTTTGCAAAACTGTGCTAGAAATGGCCCAGAAGGTTTAAATTGGGACAGAAATGGTGAAAAATGGCTTAAAATGCGTTAGGAGTGAGCAAAAATGGGTTAGATATAGCCGAAAACGGTTTAAATTGTGTGAGAAACAGGCAAAAAATGAGTTAGAAAAGAACTAAAAATGGCTTAAAACGGGTTGAGAGCGAGAAAACATCGTGTAGAAAGAGGCAAAAATGGCTTTAAAAGGGTTAGAGATGTGCAAAAATGGGTTAGAAATGGCAAAAAATGGCTTAAAAGGGCTTATAGATGTGCCAAAAATGGTTGGAAATGGCCAAAAATGCTTTAAAGCAGGTTAGAGATGTGTAAAAGTGGGTTAGAAATGGCCTAAAATGGATTAAAGCGGGTAATAATTGGGAGAAACTGTGTTAGAAACTGAAGAAAAAAAAGCTTAATAAGAGTTGAAGGAGGGCAAAAATGGTTAAGGTATAGCCAAAAAAGGCTTAAAAAGGGTTAGAGATATGCAAAAACTGGGATAGAAATGGCCAAAAAGGCTTTAAAGCAGGTTAGAGATGTGCAAAAACTGGTCAGAAATGGCCAAAAAAGGATTAAAGCGGGAGAGAAATGGGAAAAACTGCATTAGAAACAGAAAAAAAGCATAAAAAGTTTTGAATGAGGGAAAAAATGGTGAAGATATAGCCCAAAAAGGCTTAAAAAGGATTAGAGATGTGCAAAAATGGGATAGAAATGGCCAAAAACTCTTTAAAATGTGTTAGAAATGGAGAAAAATGGGTTAGAAATGGACAAAAAATGGATAAGAAATGGCCAAAAGTAGCTTAAAAGGGGTTAGAGATGTGCAAAAATGAGTTAGAAATGGCCAAGAATGGCATAAAACAGGTTAAGAATGGCCAAAAATGGGTTAGAAATGGCCAAAAAGGCTTTAAAGCAGGTAAGAGATGTGCAAAAAAAAAAAAAAAATAAAATGGTTAGAAGTGGCAAAAAATGGATTAAAGATGGTGAGAAATGCAGAAAACTGGGTTAGAAACAGAAAAAAAAATAGCATAAACCGTGTTGAAAGTGGGGAGAAATGGTTTAGAAAGAACCAAAAATGGCTTTAAAAGGGTTAGAGATTTGCAAAAATGGAATAGAAATGGCCAAAATTTATTTAAAAAGCCTCAAAAATGGACAAAAAATGCATTAGAAATGGCCAAAACCGGCTTAAAAGGGTTAGAGGTACGCGAGAACGGTTTAGAAAAAGCCAAAATTGGCTTAAAAGGGGCTAGAGATGAGCAAAAAAGGGTTAGAAATGGCCAAAAATAGCTTAAAATGGGTTAGATATAGCCAAAAAAGGGTTAAAATGGGTTAGTAGTGGGTAAAAAAGGGTTAGATGTAGCCGAAAATGGCATAAAACGTGTGAGAACTGGGCCAAAAATGGGTCAGAAAAGAAAAAAAAATGCTTATAATTACTTGAATGCAGAAGAAAGTGTTTTAGAAAGAGCCCAAAACGGCTTTAAAAGGGTTAGATGTATGCAAAAATGGGTTACAAATGGCCAAAAACGCCTTAAAATGGGATAGAAATAGTGAAAAATGGCTTAAAATGTGTTAGAAGTGTGTAAAAATGGTTTAGATAAATCCAAAAATGGTTTAAATCGTGTGAGCAATGGGCAAAAAATGAGTTAGAAAAGGAAAGAAAAATGGCTTAAACCAGGTTGAAAGTCAGAAAAAATGGTGTAGAAAGACCCAAACGTGTCTTTAAAAGGGCTAGAGATGAGCAGAAATGGGTTAGAAATGGCAAAGAATGGCTTAAAAGAGGTTAGAGATGTGCCAGAAATGGTTAGAAATGGCCAAAACTGCTTTAAAGCAGGTTAGAGATGTGCAAAAATGGGCTAGAAATGGCCAAAAATGGATTCAAGTGGGTAAAGAAATGGGGAAAACTGGGTTAGAAACAGAAAAAAACTAGCTTAAAACGGGTGGAAAGTGGGCAAAAATGGTTTAGAATGAGTCAAAAATGCATTAAAAGGGTTCTAGACACGCAAAAATGGGATAGAAATGGCCAAAAATGATTTAAACCGGGTTAGAAATGGACAAAAATTGGATTAGAAATGGCCAAAACCGGTTTAAAAAGGGTTAGAGGTAAGCAGAGATGAGTGAGAAATAGCCAAAACCGGCTTAAAAAAGGTTAGAGATGTGCAAAAATGGGTCAGAAATGACCAAAGCTGGCTTAAAACGGGTTAGAAACGGCCAAAAAAGCTTTAAAGCGGGTTAGAGATGTGCGAAAACGGGTTAGAAATGGCCTAAGTTGGCCAAAAGCGGGTTAGAAATGGCCAAAAAGGCTTTAAAGCAGGTTAGAGATGTGTGTGCAATGGTTAGAAATGGCAAAAATGGGTTAAAGCAGGTAAGAAATGGGGAAAAGTTGGTTAGAAAGGGAAGAGAAAAAACCTTCAAACGAGTGGAAAGTTGGCAAAAATCGTTCAGGTAGAGCAAAAAAAGGCTTAAAAAGGGTTAGAGCTGAGGAAAATTGGGTTATAAATGGCCAAAAGCGGCTTAAAGGTGGTTAGATAGGGGTAAAACTGGGGTAGGAATGGCCAAAAATTGCTTAAAATGGGTTAGAAGTTTGCAAAACTGTGCTAGAAATGGCCCAGAAGGTTTAAATTGGGACAGAAATGGTGAAAAATGGCTTAAAATGCGTTAGGAGTGAGCAAAAATGGGTTAGATATAGCCGAAAACGGTTTAAATCGTGTGAGAAACAGGCAAAAAATGAGTTAGAAAAGAACTAAAAATGGCTTAAAACGGGTTGAGAGCGAGAAAACATCGTGTAGAAAGAGGCAAAAATGGCTTTAAAAGGGTTAGAGATGTGCAAAAATGGGTTAGAAATGGCAAAAAATGGCTTAAAAGGGCTTATAGATGTGCCAAAAATGGTTGGAAATGGCCAAAAATGCTTTAAAGCAGGTTAGAGATGTGTAAAAGTGGGTTAGAAATGGCCTAAAATGGATTAAAGCGGGTAATAATTGGGAGAAACTGTGTTAGAAACTGAAGAAAAAAAAGCTTAATAAGAGTTGAAGGAGGGCAAAAATGGTTAAGGTATAGCCAAAAAAGGCTTAAAAAGGGTTAGAGATATGCAAAAACTGGGATAGAAATGGCCAAAAAGGCTTTAAAGCAGGTTAGAGATGTGCAAAAACTGGTCAGAAATGGCCAAAAAAGGATTAAAGCGGGAGAGAAATGGGAAAAACTGCATTAGAAACAGAAAAAAAGCATAAAAAGTTTTGAATGAGGGAAAAAATGGTGAAGATATAGCCCAAAAAGGCTTAAAAAGGATTAGAGATGTGCAAAAATGGGATAGAAATGGCCAAAAACTCTTTAAAATGTGTTAGAAATGGAGAAAAATGGGTTAGAAATGGACAAAAAATGGATAAGAAATGGCCAAAAGTAGCTTAAAAGGGGTTAGAGATGTGCAAAAATGAGTTAGAAATGGCCAAGAATGGCATAAAACAGGTTAAGAATGGCCAAAAATGGGTTAGAAATGGCCAAAAAGGCTTTAAAGCAGGTAAGAGATGTGCAAAATAAAAAAAAAATAAAATGGTTAGAAGTGGCAAAAAAATGGATTAAAGATGGTGAGAAATGCAGAAAACTGGGTTAGAAACAGAAAAAAAAATAGCATAAACCGTGTTGAAAGTGGGGAGAAATGGTTTAGAAAGAACCAAAAATGGCTTTAAAAGGGTTAGAGATTTGCAAAAATGGAATAGAAATGGCCAAAATTTATTTAAAAAGCCTCAAAAATGGACAAAAAATGCATTAGAAATGGCCAAAACCGGCTTAAAAGGGTTAGAGGTATGCGAGAACGGTTTAGAAAAAGCCAAATTAGGCTTAAAAGGGGCTAGAGATGAGCAAAAAAGGGTTAGAAATGGCCAAAAATAGCTTAAAATGGGTTAGATATAGCCAAAAAAGGGTTAAAATGGGTTAGTAGTGGGTAAAAAAGGGTTAGATGTAGCCGAAAATGGCATAAAACGTGTGAGAACTGGGCCAAAAATGGGTCAGAAAAGAAAAAAAAATGCTTATAATTACTTGAATGCGGAAGAGAGTGTTTTAGAAAGAGCCCAAAACGGCTTTAAAAGGGTTAGATGTATGCAAAAATGGGTTACAAATGGCCAAAAACGCCTTAAAATGGGATAGAAATAGTGAAAAATGGCTTAAAATGTGTTAGAAGTGTGTAAAAATGGTTTAGATAAATCCAAAAATGGTTTAAATCGTGTGAGCAATGGGCAAAAAATGAGTTAGAAAAGGAAAGAAAAATGGCTTAAACCAGGTTGAAAGTCAGAAAAAATGGTGTAGAAAGACCCAAACGTGTCTTTAAAAGGGCTAGAGATGAGCAGAAATGGGTTAGAAATGGCAAAGAATGGCTTAAAAGAGGTTAGAGATGTGCCAGAAATGGTTAGAAATGGCCAAAACTGCTTTAAAGCAGGTTAGAGATGTGCAAAAATGGGCTAGAAATGGCCAAAAATGGATTCAAGTGGGTAAAGAAATGGGGAAAACTGGGTTAGAAACAGAAAAAAACTAGCTTAAAACGGGTGGAAAGTGGGCAAAAATGGTTTAGAATGAGTCAAAAATGCATTAAAAGGGTTCTAGACACGCAAAAATGGGATAGAAATGGCCAAAAATGATTTAAACCGGGTTAGAAATGGACAAAAATTGGATTAGAAATGGCCAAAACCGGTTTAAAAAGGGTTAGAGGTAAGCAGAGATGAGTGAGAAATAGCCAAAACCGGCTTAAAAAAGGTTAGAGATGTGCAAAAATGGGTCAGAAATGACCAAAGCTGGCTTAAAACGGGTTAGAAACGGCCAAAAAAGCTTTAAAGCGGGTTAGAGATGTGCGAAAACGGGTTAGAAATGGCCTAAGTTGGCCAAAAGCGGGTTAGAAATGGCCAAAAAGGCTTTAAAGCAGGTTAGAGATGTGTGTGCAATGGTTAGAAATGGCAAAAATGGGTTAAAGCAGGTAAGAAATGGGGAAAAGTTGGTTAGAAAGGAAATAGAAAAAACCTTCAAACGAGTGGAAAGTTGGCAAAAATCGTTCAGGTAGAGCAAAAAAAAGTGTTAGAAATGGAGAAAAATGGGTTAGAAATGGACAAAAAATGGATAAGAAATGGCCAAAAGTAGCTTAAAAGGGGTTAGAGATGTGCAAAAATGAGTTAGAAATGGCCAAGAATGGCATAAAACAGGTTAAGGATGGCCAAAAATGGGTTAGAAATGGCCAAAAAGGCTTTAAAGCAGGTAAGAGATGTGTAAAAAAAATAAAAAATAAAATGGTTAGAAGTGGCAAAAAGTGGATTAAAGATGGTGAGAAATGCAGAAAACTGGGTTAGAAACAGAAAAAAAAATAGCATAAACTGTGTTGAAAGTGGGGAGAAATGGTTTAGAAAGAACCAAAAATGGCTTTAAAAGGGTTAGAGATTTGCAAAAATGGAATAGAAATGGCCAAAATTTATTTAAAAAGCCTCAAAAATGGACAAAAAATGCATTAGAAATGGCCAAAACCGGCTTAAAAGGGTTAGAGGTACGCGAGAACGGTTTAGAAAAAGCCAAAATTGGCTTAAAAGGGGCTAGAGATGAGCAAAAAAGGGTTAGAAATGGCCAAAAATAGCTTAAAATGGGTTAGATATAGCCAAAAAAGGGTTAAAATGGGTTAGTAGTGGGTAAAAAAGGGTTAGATGTAGCCGAAAATGGCATAAAACGTGTGAGAACTGGGCCAAAAATGGGTCAGAAAAGAAAAAAAAATGCTTATAATTACTTGAATGCGGAAGAGAGTGTTTTAGAAAGAGCCCAAAACGGCTTTAAAAGGGTTAGATGTATGCAAAAATGGGTTACAAATGGCCAAAAACGCCTTAAAATGGGATAGAAATAGTGAAAAATGGCTTAAAATGTGTTAGAAGTGTGTAAAAATGGTTTAGATAAATCCAAAAATGGTTTAAATCGTGTGAGCAATGGGCAAAAAATGAGTTAGAAAAGGAAAGAAAAATGGCTTAAACCAGGTTGAAAGTCAGAAAAAATGGTGTAGAAAGACCCAAACGTGTCTTTAAAAGGGCTAGAGATGAGCAGAAATGGGTTAGAAATGGCAAAGAATGGCTTAAAAGAGGTTAGAGATGTGCCAGAAATGGTTAGAAATGGCCAAAACTGCTTTAAAGCAGGTTAGAGATGTGCAAAAATGGGCTAGAAATGGCCAAAAATGGATTCAAGTGGGTAAAGAAATGGGGAAAACTGGGTTAGAAACAGAAAAAAACTAGCTTAAAACGGGTGGAAAGTGGGCAAAAATGGTTTAGAATGAGTCAAAAATGCATTAAAAGGGTTCTAGACACGCAAAAATGGGATAGAAATGGCCAAAAATGATTTAAACCGGGTTAGAAATGGACAAAAATTGGATTAGAAATGGCCAAAACCGGTTTAAAAAGGGTTAGAGGTAAGCAGAGATGAGTGAGAAATAGCCAAAACCGGCTTAAAAAAGGTTAGAGATGTGCAAAAATGGGTCAGAAATGACCAAAGCTGGCTTAAAACGGGTTAGAAACGGCCAAAAAAGCTTTAAAGCGGGTTAGAGATGTGCGAAAACGGGTTAGAAATGGCCTAAGTTGGCCAAAAGCGGGTTAGAAATGGCCAAAAAGGCTTTAAAGCAGGTTAGAGATGTGTGTGCAATGGTTAGAAATGGCAAAAATGGGTTAAAGCAGGTAAGAAATGGGGAAAAGTTGGTTAGAAAGGAAATAGAAAAAACCTTCAAACGAGTGGAAAGTTGGCAAAAATCGTTCAGGTAGAGCAAAAAAAAGTGTTAGAAATGGAGAAAAATGGGTTAGAAATGGACAAAAAATGGATAAGAAATGGCCAAAAGTAGCTTAAAAGGGGTTAGAGATGTGCAAAAATGAGTTAGAAATGGCCAAGAATGGCATAAAACAGGTTAAGAATGGCCAAAATTGGGTTAGAAATGGCCAAAACGGCTTTAAAGCAGGTAAGAGATGTGTAAAAAAAATAAAAAATAAAATGGTTAGAAGTGGCAAAAAATGGATTAAAGATGGTGAGAAATGCAGAAAACTGGGTTAGAAACAGAAAAAAAAATAGCATAAACTGTGTTGAAAGTGGGGAGAAATGGTTTAGAAAGAACCAAAAATGGCTTTAAAAGGGTTAGAGATTTGCAAAAATGGAATAGAAATGGCCAAAATTTATTTAAAAAGCCTCAAAAATGGACAAAAAATGCATTAGAAATGGCCAAAACCGGCTTAAAAGGGTTAGAGGTACGCGAGAACGGTTTAGAAAAAGCCAAAATTGGCTTAAAAGGGGCTAGAGATGAGCAAAAAAGGGTTAGAAATGGCCAAAAATAGCTTAAAATGGGTTAGATATAGCCAAAAAAGGGTTAAAATGGGTTAGTAGTGGGTAAAAAAGGGTTAGATGTAGCCGAAAATGGCATAAAACGTGTGAGAACTGGGCCAAAAATGGGTCAGAAAAGAAAAAAAAATGCTTATAATTACTTGAATGCAGAAGAAAGTGTTTTAGAAAGAGCCCAAAACGGCTTTAAAAGGGTTAGATGTATGCAAAAATGGGTTACAAATGGCCAAAAACGCCTTAAAATGGGATAGAAATAGTGAAAAATGGCTTAAAATGTGTTAGAAGTGTGTAAAAATGGTTTAGATAAATCCAAAAATGGTTTAAATCGTGTGAGCAATGGGCAAAAAATGAGTTAGAAAAGGAAAGAAAAATGGCTTAAACCAGGTTGAAAGTCAGAAAAAATGGTGTAGAAAGACCCAAACGTGTCTTTAAAAGGGCTAGAGATGAGCAGAAATGGGTTAGAAATGGCAAAGAATGGCTTAAAAGAGGTTAGAGATGTGCCAGAAATGGTTAGAAATGGCCAAAACTGCTTTAAAGCAGGTTAGAGATGTGCAAAAATGGGCTAGAAATGGCCAAAAATGGATTCAAGTGGGTAAAGAAATGGGGAAAACTGGGTTAGAAACAGAAAAAAACTAGCTTAAAACGGGTGGAAAGTGGGCAAAAATGGTTTAGAATGAGTCAAAAATGCATTAAAAGGGTTCTAGACACGCAAAAATGGGATAGAAATGGCCAAAAATGATTTAAACCGGGTTAGAAATGGACAAAAATTGGATTAGAAATGGCCAAAACCGGTTTAAAAAGGGTTAGAGGTAAGCAGAGATGAGTGAGAAATAGCCAAAACCGGCTTAAAAAAGGTTAGAGATGTGCAAAAATGGGTCAGAAATGACCAAAGCTGGCTTAAAACGGGTTAGAAACGGCCAAAAAAGCTTTAAAGCGGGTTAGAGATGTGCGAAAACGGGTTAGAAATGGCCTAAGTTGGCCAAAAGCGGGTTAGAAATGGCCAAAAAGGCTTTAAAGCAGGTTAGAGATGTGTGTGCAATGGTTAGAAATGGCAAAAATGGGTTAAAGCAGGTAAGAAATGGGGAAAAGTTGGTTAGAAAGGAAATAGAAAAAACCTTCAAACGAGTGGAAAGTTGGCAAAAATCGTTCAGGTAGAGCAAAAAAAAGTGTTAGAAATGGAGAAAAATGGGTTAGAAATGGACAAAAAATGGATAAGAAATGGCCAAAAGTAGCTTAAAAGGGGTTAGAGATGTGCAAAAATGAGTTAGAAATGGCCAAGAATGGCATAAAACAGGTTAAGAATGGCCAAAAATGGGTTAGAAATGGCCAAAAAGGCTTTAAAGCAGGTAAGAGATGTGTAAAAAAAATAAAAAATAAAATGGTTAGAAGTGGCAAAAAATGGATTAAAGATGGTGAGAAATGCAGAAAACTGGGTTAGAAACAGAAAAAAAAATAGCATAAACTGTGTTGAAAGTGGGGAGAAATGGTTTAGAAAGAACCAAAAATGGCTTTAAAAGGGTTAGAGATTTGCAAAAATGGAATAGAAATGGCCAAAATTTATTTAAAAAGCCTCAAAAATGGACAAAAAATGCATTAGAAATGGCCAAAACCGGCTTAAAAGGGTTAGAGGTACGCGAGAACGGTTTAGAAAAAGCCAAAATTGGCTTAAAAGGGGCTAGAGATGAGCAAAAAAGGGTTAGAAATGGCCAAAAATAGCTTAAAATGGGTTAGATATAGCCAAAAAAGGGTTAAAATGGGTTAGTAGTGGGTAAAAAAGGGTTAGATGTAGCCGAAAATGGCATAAAACGTGTGAGAACTGGGCCAAAAATGGGTCAGAAAAGAAAAAAAAATGCTTATAATTACTTGAATGCAGAAGAAAGTGTTTTAGAAAGAGCCCAAAACGGCTTTAAAAGGGTTAGATGTATGCAAAAATGGGTTACAAATGGCCAAAAACGCCTTAAAATGGGATAGAAATAGTGAAAAATGGCTTAAAATGTGTTAGAAGTGTGTAAAAATGGTTTAGATAAATCCAAAAATGGTTTAAATCGTGTGAGCAATGGGCAAAAAATGAGTTAGAAAAGGAAAGAAAAATGGCTTAAACCAGGTTGAAAGTCAGAAAAAATGGTGTAGAAAGACCCAAACGTGTCTTTAAAAGGGCTAGAGATGAGCAGAAATGGGTTAGAAATGGCAAAGAATGGCTTAAAAGAGGTTAGAGATGTGCCAGAAATGGTTAGAAATGGCCAAAACTGCTTTAAAGCAGGTTAGAGATGTGCAAAAATGGGCTAGAAATGGCCAAAAATGGATTCAAGTGGGTAAAGAAATGGGGAAAACTGGGTTAGAAACAGAAAAAAACTAGCTTAAAACGGGTGGAAAGTGGGCAAAAATGGTTTAGAATGAGTCAAAAATGCATTAAAAGGGTTCTAGACACGCAAAAATGGGATAGAAATGGCCAAAAATGATTTAAACCGGGTTAGAAATGGACAAAAATTGGATTAGAAATGGCCAAAACCGGTTTAAAAAGGGTTAGAGGTAAGCAGAGATGAGTGAGAAATAGCCAAAACCGGCTTAAAAAAGGTTAGAGATGTGCAAAAATGGGTCAGAAATGACCAAAGCTGGCTTAAAACGGGTTAGAAACGGCCAAAAAAGCTTTAAAGCGGGTTAGAGATGTGCGAAAACGGGTTAGAAATGGCCTAAGTTGGCCAAAAGCGGGTTAGAAATGGCCAAAAAGGCTTTAAAGCAGGTTAGAGATGTGTGTGCAATGGTTAGAAATGGCAAAAATGGGTTAAAGCAGGTAAGAAATGGGGAAAAGTTGGTTAGAAAGGGAAGAGAAAAAACCTTCAAACGAGTGGAAAGTTGGCAAAAATCGTTCAGGTAGAGCAAAAAAAGGCTTAAAAAGGGTTAGAGCTGAGGAAAATTGGGTTATAAATGGCCAAAAGCGGCTTAAAGGTGGTTAGATAGGGGTAAAACTGGGGTAGGAATGGCCAAAAATTGCTTAAAATGGGTTAGAAGTTTGCAAAACTGTGCTAGAAATGGCCCAGAAGGTTTAAATTGGGACAGAAATGGTGAAAAATGGCTTAAAATGCGTTAGGAGTGAGCAAAAATGGGTTAGATATAGCCGAAAACGGTTTAAATCGTGTGAGAAACAGGCAAAAAATGAGTTAGAAAAGAACTAAAAATGGCTTAAAACGGGTTGAGAGCGAGAAAACATCGTGTAGAAAGAGGCAAAAATGGCTTTAAAAGGGTTAGAGATGTGCAAAAATGGGTTAGAAATGGCAAAAAATGGCTTAAAAGGGCTTATAGATGTGCCAAAAATGGTTGGAAATGGCCAAAAATGCTTTAAAGCAGGTTAGAGATGTGTAAAAGTGGGTTAGAAATGGCCTAAAATGGATTAAAGCGGGTAATAATTGGGAGAAACTGTGTTAGAAACTGAAGAAAAAAAAGCTTAATAAGAGTTGAAGGAGGGCAAAAATGGTTAAGGTATAGCCAAAAAAGGCTTAAAAAGGGTTAGAGATATGCAAAAACTGGGATAGAAATGGCCAAAAAGGCTTTAAAGCAGGTTAGAGATGTGCAAAAACTGGTCAGAAATGGCCAAAAAAGGATTAAAGCGGGAGAGAAATGGGAAAAACTGCATTAGAAACAGAAAAAAAGCATAAAAAGTTTTGAATGAGGGAAAAAATGGTGAAGATATAGCCCAAAAAGGCTTAAAAAGGATTAGAGATGTGCAAAAATGGGATAGAAATGGCCAAAAACTCTTTAAAATGTGTTAGAAATGGAGAAAAATGGGTTAGAAATGGACAAAAAATGGATAAGAAATGGCCAAAAGTAGCTTAAAAGGGGTTAGAGATGTGCAAAAATGAGTTAGAAATGGCCAAGAATGGCATAAAACAGGTTAAGAATGGCCAAAATTGGGTTAGAAATGGCCAAAAAGGCTTTAAAGCAGGTAAGAGATGTGTAAAAAAAATAAAAAATAAAATGGTTAGAAGTGGCAAAAAATGGATTAAAGATGGTGAGAAATGCAGAAAACTGGGTTAGAAACAGAAAAAAAAATAGCATAAACTGTGTTGAAAGTGGGGAGAAATGGTTTAGAAAGAACCAAAAATGGCTTTAAAAGGGTTAGAGATTTGCAAAAATGGAATAGAAATGGCCAAACTTTATTTAAAAAGCCTCAAAAATGGACAAAAAATGCATTAGAAATGGCCAAAACCGGCTTAAAAGGGTTAGAGGTACGCGAGAACGGTTTAGAAAAAGCCAAAATTGGCTTAAAAGGGGCTAGAGATGAGCAAAAAAGGGTTAGAAATGGCCAAAAATAGCTTAAAATGGGTTAGATATAGCCAAAAAAGGGTTAAAATGGGTTAGTAGTGGGTAAAAAAGGGTTAGATGTAGCCGAAAATGGCATAAAACGTGTGAGAACTGGGCCAAAAATGGGTCAGAAAAGAAAAAAAAATGCTTATAATTACTTGAATGCAGAAGAAAGTGTTTTAGAAAGAGCCCAAAACGGCTTTAAAAGGGTTAGATGTATGCAAAAATGGGTTACAAATGGCCAAAAACGCCTTAAAATGGGATAGAAATAGTGAAAAATGGCTTAAAATGTGTTAGAAGTGTGTAAAAATGGTTTAGATAAATCCAAAAATGGTTTAAATCGTGTGAGCAATGGGCAAAAAATGAGTTAGAAAAGGAAAGAAAAATGGCTTAAACCAGGTTGAAAGTCAGAAAAAATGGTGTAGAAAGACCCAAACGTGTCTTTAAAAGGGCTAGAGATGAGCAGAAATGGGTTAGAAATGGCAAAGAATGGCTTAAAAGAGGTTAGAGATGTGCCAGAAATGGTTAGAAATGGCCAAAACTGCTTTAAAGCAGGTTAGAGATGTGCAAAAATGGGCTAGAAATGGCCAAAAATGGATTCAAGTGGGTAAAGAAATGGGGAAAACTGGGTTAGAAACAGAAAAAAACTAGCTTAAAACGGGTGGAAAGTGGGCAAAAATGGTTTAGAATGAGTCAAAAATGCATTAAAAGGGTTCTAGACACGCAAAAATGGGATAGAAATGGCCAAAAATGATTTAAACCGGGTTAGAAATGGACAAAAATTGGATTAGAAATGGCCAAAACCGGTTTAAAAAGGGTTAGAGGTAAGCAGAGATGAGTGAGAAATAGCCAAAACCGGCTTAAAAAAGGTTAGAGATGTGCAAAAATGGGTCAGAAATGACCAAAGCTGGCTTAAAACGGGTTAGAAACGGCCAAAAAAGCTTTAAAGCGGGTTAGAGATGTGCGAAAACGGGTTAGAAATGGCCTAAGTTGGCCAAAAGCGGGTTAGAAATGGCCAAAAAGGCTTTAAAGCAGGTTAGAGATGTGTGTGCAATGGTTAGAAATGGCAAAAATGGGTTAAAGCAGGTAAGAAATGGGGAAAAGTTGGTTAGAAAGGAAATAGAAAAAACCTTCAAACGAGTGGAAAGTTGGCAAAAATCGTTCAGGTAGAGCAAAAAAAAGTGTTAGAAATGGAGAAAAATGGGTTAGAAATGGACAAAAAATGGATAAGAAATGGCCAAAAGTAGCTTAAAAGGGGTTAGAGATGTGCAAAAATGAGTTAGAAATGGCCAAGAATGGCATAAAACAGGTTAAGAATGGCCAAAATTGGGTTAGAAATGGCCAAAAAGGCTTTAAAGCAGGTAAGAGATGTGTAAAAAAAATAAAAAATAAAATGGTTAGAAGTGGCAAAAAATGGATTAAAGATGGTGAGAAATGCAGAAAACTGGGTTAGAAACAGAAAAAAAAATAGCATAAACTGTGTTGAAAGTGGGGAGAAATGGTTTAGAAAGAACCAAAAATGGCTTTAAAAGGGTTAGAGATTTGCAAAAATGGAATAGAAATGGCCAAACTTTATTTAAAAAGCCTCAAAAATGGACAAAAAATGCATTAGAAATGGCCAAAACCGGCTTAAAAGGGTTAGAGGTACGCGAGAACGGTTTAGAAAAAGCCAAAATTGGCTTAAAAGGGGCTAGAGATGAGCAAAAAAGGGTTAGAAATGGCCAAAAATAGCTTAAAATGGGTTAGATATAGCCAAAAAAGGGTTAAAATGGGTTAGTAGTGGGTAAAAAAGGGTTAGATGTAGCCGAAAATGGCATAAAACGTGTGAGAACTGGGCCAAAAATGGGTCAGAAAAGAAAAAAAAATGCTTATAATTACTTGAATGCAGAAGAAAGTGTTTTAGAAAGAGCCCAAAACGGCTTTAAAAGGGTTAGATGTATGCAAAAATGGGTTACAAATGGCCAAAAACGCCTTAAAATGGGATAGAAATAGTGAAAAATGGCTTAAAATGTGTTAGAAGTGTGTAAAAATGGTTTAGATAAATCCAAAAATGGTTTAAATCGTGTGAGCAATGGGCAAAAAATGAGTTAGAAAAGGAAAGAAAAATGGCTTAAACCAGGTTGAAAGTCAGAAAAAATGGTGTAGAAAGACCCAAACGTGTCTTTAAAAGGGCTAGAGATGAGCAGAAATGGGTTAGAAATGGCAAAGAATGGCTTAAAAGAGGTTAGAGATGTGCCAGAAATGGTTAGAAATGGCCAAAACTGCTTTAAAGCAGGTTAGAGATGTGCAAAAATGGGCTAGAAATGGCCAAAAATGGATTCAAGTGGGTAAAGAAATGGGGAAAACTGGGTTAGAAACAGAAAAAAAACTAGCTTAAAACGGGTGGAAAGTGGGCAAAAATGGTTTAGAATGAGTCAAAAATGCATTAAAAGGGTTCTAGACACGCAAAAATGGGATAGAAATGGCCAAAAATGATTTAAACCGGGTTAGAAATGGACAAAAATTGGATTAGAAATGGCCAAAACCGGTTTAAAAAGGGTTAGAGGTAAGCAGAGATGAGTGAGAAATAGCCAAAACCGGCTTAAAAAAGGTTAGAGATGTGCAAAAATGGGTCAGAAATGACCAAAGCTGGCTTAAAACGGGTTAGAAACGGCCAAAAAAGCTTTAAAGCGGGTTAGAGATGTGCGAAAACGGGTTAGAAATGGCCTAAGTTGGCCAAAAGCGGGTTAGAAATGGCCAAAAAGGCTTTAAAGCAGGTTAGAGATGTGTGTGCAATGGTTAGAAATGGCAAAAATGGGTTAAAGCAGGTAAGAAATGGGGAAAAGTTGGTTAGAAAGGAAATAGAAAAAACCTTCAAACGAGTGGAAAGTTGGCAAAAATCGTTCAGGTAGAGCAAAAAAAAGTGTTAGAAATGGAGAAAAATGGGTTAGAAATGGACAAAAAATGGATAAGAAATGGCCAAAAGTAGCTTAAAAGGGGTTAGAGATGTGCAAAAATGAGTTAGAAATGGCCAAGAATGGCATAAAACAGGTTAAGAATGGCCAAAATTGGGTTAGAAATGGCCAAAAAGGCTTTAAAGCAGGTAAGAGATGTGTAAAAAAAATAAAAAATAAAATGGTTAGAAGTGGCAAAAAATGGATTAAAGATGGTGAGAAATGCAGAAAACTGGGTTAGAAACAGAAAAAAAAATAGCATAAACTGTGTTGAAAGTGGGGAGAAATGGTTTAGAAAGAACCAAAAATGGCTTTAAAAGGGTTAGAGATTTGCAAAAATGGAATAGAAATGGCCAAACTTTATTTAAAAAGCCTCAAAAATGGACAAAAAATGCATTAGAAATGGCCAAAACCGGCTTAAAAGGGTTAGAGGTACGCGAGAACGGTTTAGAAAAAGCCAAAATTGGCTTAAAAGGGGCTAGAGATGAGCAAAAAAGGGTTAGAAATGGCCAAAAATAGCTTAAAATGGGTTAGATATAGCCAAAAAAGGGTTAAAATGGGTTAGTAGTGGGTAAAAAAGGGTTAGATGTAGCCGAAAATGGCATAAAACGTGTGAGAACTGGGCCAAAAATGGGTCAGAAAAGAAAAAAAAATGCTTATAATTACTTGAATGCAGAAGAAAGTGTTTTAGAAAGAGCCCAAAACGGCTTTAAAAGGGTTAGATGTATGCAAAAATGGGTTACAAATGGCCAAAAACGCCTTAAAATGGGATAGAAATAGTGAAAAATGGCTTAAAATGTGTTAGAAGTGTGTAAAAATGGTTTAGATAAATCCAAAAATGGTTTAAATCGTGTGAGCAATGGGCAAAAAATGAGTTAGAAAAGGAAAGAAAAATGGCTTAAACCAGGTTGAAAGTCAGAAAAAATGGTGTAGAAAGACCCAAACGTGTCTTTAAAAGGGCTAGAGATGAGCAGAAATGGGTTAGAAATGGCAAAGAATGGCTTAAAAGAGGTTAGAGATGTGCCAGAAATGGTTAGAAATGGCCAAAACTGCTTTAAAGCAGGTTAGAGATGTGCAAAAATGGGCTAGAAATGGCCAAAAATGGATTCAAGTGGGTAAAGAAATGGGGAAAACTGGGTTAGAAACAGAAAAAAACTAGCTTAAAACGGGTGGAAAGTGGGCAAAAATGGTTTAGAATGAGTCAAAAATGCATTAAAAGGGTTCTAGACACGCAAAAATGGGATAGAAATGGCCAAAAATGATTTAAACCGGGTTAGAAATGGACAAAAATTGGATTAGAAATGGCCAAAACCGGTTTAAAAAGGGTTAGAGGTAAGCAGAGATGAGTGAGAAATAGCCAAAACCGGCTTAAAAAAGGTTAGAGATGTGCAAAAATGGGTCAGAAATGACCAAAGCTGGCTTAAAACGGGTTAGAAACGGCCAAAAAAGCTTTAAAGCGGGTTAGAGATGTGCGAAAACGGGTTAGAAATGGCCTAAGTTGGCCAAAAGCGGGTTAGAAATGGCCAAAAAGGCTTTAAAGCAGGTTAGAGATGTGTGTGCAATGGTTAGAAATGGCAAAAATGGGTTAAAGCAGGTAAGAAATGGGGAAAAGTTGGTTAGAAAGGAAATAGAAAAAACCTTCAAACGAGTGGAAAGTTGGCAAAAATCGTTCAGGTAGAGCAAAAAAAAGTGTTAGAAATGGAGAAAAATGGGTTAGAAATGGACAAAAAATGGATAAGAAATGGCCAAAAGTAGCTTAAAAGGGGTTAGAGATGTGCAAAAATGAGTTAGAAATGGCCAAGAATGGCATAAAACAGGTTAAGAATGGCCAAAAATGGGTTAGAAATGGCCAAAAAGGCTTTAAAGCAGGTAAGAGATGTGTAAAAAAAATAAAAAATAAAATGGTTAGAAGTGGCAAAAAATGGATTAAAGATGGTGAGAAATGCAGAAAACTGGGTTAGAAACAGAAAAAAAAATAGCATAAACTGTGTTGAAAGTGGGGAGAAATGGTTTAGAAAGAACCAAAAATGGCTTTAAAAGGGTTAGAGATTTGCAAAAATGGAATAGAAATGGCCAAAATTTATTTAAAAAGCCTCAAAAATGGACAAAAAATGCATTAGAAATGGCCAAAACCGGCTTAAAAGGGTTAGAGGTACGCGAGAACGGTTTAGAAAAAGCCAAAATTGGCTTAAAAGGGGCTAGAGATGAGCAAAAAAGGGTTAGAAATGGCCAAAAATAGCTTAAAATGGGTTAGATATAGCCAAAAAAGGGTTAAAATGGGTTAGTAGTGGGTAAAAAAGGGTTAGATGTAGCCGAAAATGGCATAAAACGTGTGAGAACTGGGCCAAAAATGGGTCAGAAAAGAAAAAAAAATGCTTATAATTACTTGAATGCAGAAGAAAGTGTTTTAGAAAGAGCCCAAAACGGCTTTAAAAGGGTTAGATGTATGCAAAAATGGGTTACAAATGGCCAAAAACGCCTTAAAATGGGATAGAAATAGTGAAAAATGGCTTAAAATGTGTTAGAAGTGTGTAAAAATGGTTTAGATAAATCCAAAAATGGTTTAAATCGTGTGAGCAATGGGCAAAAAATGAGTTAGAAAAGGAAAGAAAAATGGCTTAAACCAGGTTGAAAGTCAGAAAAAATGGTGTAGAAAGACCCAAACGTGTCTTTAAAAGGGCTAGAGATGAGCAGAAATGGGTTAGAAATGGCAAAGAATGGCTTAAAAGAGGTTAGAGATGTGCCAGAAATGGTTAGAAATGGCCAAAACTGCTTTAAAGCAGGTTAGAGATGTGCAAAAATGGGCTAGAAATGGCCAAAAATGGATTCAAGTGGGTAAAGAAATGGGGAAAACTGGGTTAGAAACAGAAAAAAACTAGCTTAAAACGGGTGGAAAGTGGGCAAAAATGGTTTAGAATGAGTCAAAAATGCATTAAAAGGGTTCTAGACACGCAAAAATGGGATAGAAATGGCCAAAAATTATTTAAACCGGGTTAGAAATGGACAAAAATTGGATTAGAAATGGCCAAAACCGGTTTAAAAAGGGTTAGAGGTAAGCAGAGATGAGTGAGAAATAGCCAAAACCGGCTTAAAAAAGGTTAGAGATGTGCAAAAATGGGTCAGAAATGACCAAAGCTGGCTTAAAACGGGTTAGAAACGGCCAAAAAAGCTTTAAAGCGGGTTAGAGATGTGCGAAAACGGGTTAGAAATGGCCTAAGTTGGCCAAAAGCGGGTTAGAAATGGCCAAAAAGGCTTTAAAGCAGGTTAGAGATGTGTGTGCAATGGTTAGAAATGGCAAAAATGGGTTAAAGCAGGTAAGAAATGGGGAAAAGTTGGTTAGAAAGGAAATAGAAAAAACCTTCAAACGAGTGGAAAGTTGGCAAAAATCGTTCAGGTAGAGCAAAAAAAAGTGTTAGAAATGGAGAAAAATGGGTTAGAAATGGACAAAAAATGGATAAGAAATGGCCAAAAGTAGCTTAAAAGGGGTTAGAGATGTGCAAAAATGAGTTAGAAATGGCCAAGAATGGCATAAAACAGGTTAAGAATGGCCAAAAATGGGTTAGAAATGGCCAAAAAGGCTTTAAAGCAGGTAAGAGATGTGTAAAAAAAATAAAAAATAAAATGGTTAGAAGTGGCAAAAAATGGATTAAAGATGGTGAGAAATGCAGAAAACTGGGTTAGAAACAGAAAAAAAAATAGCATAAACTGTGTTGAAAGTGGGGAGAAATGGTTTAGAAAGAACCAAAAATGGCTTTAAAAGGGTTAGAGATTTGCAAAAATGGAATAGAAATGGCCAAAATTTATTTAAAAAGCCTCAAAAATGGACAAAAAATGCATTAGAAATGGCCAAAACCGGCTTAAAAGGGTTAGAGGTACGCGAGAACGGTTTAGAAAAAGCCAAAATTGGCTTAAAAGGGGCTAGAGATGAGCAAAAAAGGGTTAGAAATGGCCAAAAATAGCTTAAAATGGGTTAGATATAGCCAAAAAAGGGTTAAAATGGGTTAGTAGTGGGTAAAAAAGGGTTAGATGTAGCCGAAAATGGCATAAAACGTGTGAGAACTGGGCCAAAAATGGGTCAGAAAAGAAAAAAAAATGCTTATAATTACTTGAATGCAGAAGAAAGTGTTTTAGAAAGAGCCCAAAACGGCTTTAAAAGGGTTAGATGTATGCAAAAATGGGTTACAAATGGCCAAAACCGCCTTAAAATGGGATAGAAATAGTGAAAAATGGCTTAAAATGTGTTAGAAGTGTGTAAAAATGGTTTAGATAAATCCAAAAATGGTTTAAATCGTGTGAGCAATGGGCAAAAAATGAGTTAGAAAAGGAAAGAAAAATGGCTTAAACCAGGTTGAAAGTCAGAAAAAATGGTGTAGAAAGACCCAAACGTGTCTTTAAAAGGGCTAGAGATGAGCAGAAATGGGTTAGAAATGGCAAAGAATGGCTTAAAAGAGGTTAGAGATGTGCCAGAAATGGTTAGAAATGGCCAAAACTGCTTTAAAGCAGGTTAGAGATGTGCAAAAATGGGCTAGAAATGGCCAAAAATGGATTCAAGTGGGTAAAGAAATGGGGAAAACTGGGTTAGAAACAGAAAAAAAACTAGCTTAAAACGGGTGGAAAGTGGGCAAAAATGGTTTAGAATGAGTCAAAAATGCATTAAAAGGGTTCTAGACACGCAAAAATGGGATAGAAATGGCCAAAAATGATTTAAACCGGGTTAGAAATGGACAAAAATTGGATTAGAAATGGCCAAAACCGGTTTAAAAAGGGTTAGAGGTAAGCAGAGATGAGTGAGAAATAGCCAAAACCGGCTTAAAAAAGGTTAGAGATGTGCAAAAATGGGTCAGAAATGACCAAAGCTGGCTTAAAACGGGTTAGAAACGGCCAAAAAAGCTTTAAAGCGGGTTAGAGATGTGCGAAAACGGGTTAGAAATGGCCTAAGTTGGCCAAAAGCGGGTTAGAAATGGCCAAAAAGGCTTTAAAGCAGGTTAGAGATGTGTGTGCAATGGTTAGAAATGGCAAAAATGGGTTAAAGCAGGTAAGAAATGGGGAAAAGTTGGTTAGAAAGGGAAGAGAAAAAACCTTCAAACGAGTGGAAAGTTGGCAAAAATCGTTCAGGTAGAGCAAAAAAAGGCTTAAAAAGGGTTAGAGCTGAGGAAAATTGGATTATAAATGGCCAAAAGCGGCTTAAAGGTGGTTAGATAGGGGTAAAACTGGGGTAGGAATGGCCAAAAATTGCTTAAAATGGGTTAGAAGTTTGCAAAACTGTGCTAGAAATGGCCCAAAAGGTTTAAATTGGGACAGAAATGGTGAAAAATGGCTTAAAATGCGTTAGGAGTGAGCAAAAATGGGTTAGATATAGCCGAAAACGGTTTAAATCGTGTGAGAAACAGGCAAAAAATGAGTTAGAAAAGAACTAACATTTTTGGCCATTCTTAACCTGTTTTATGCCATTCTTGGCCATTTCTAACTCATTTTTGCACATCTCTAACCCCTTTTAAGCTACTTTTGGCCATTTCTTATCCATTTTTTATCCATTTCTAACCCATTTTTCTCCATTTCTAACACATTTTAAAGAGTTTTTGGCCATTTCTATCCCGTTTTTGCACATCTATAATCCTATTTAAGCCTTTTTGGACTATATCTTCACCATTTTTTCCCTCATTCAAAACTTTTTATGCTTTTTTTCTGTTTCTAATGCAGTTTTTCCCATTTCTCTCCCGCTTTAATCCATTTTTGGCCATTTCTGACCAGTTTTTGCACATCTCTAACCTGCTTTAAAGCCTTTTTGGCCATTTCTATCCCAGTTTTTGCATATCTCTTACCCTTTTTAAGCCTTTTTTGGCTATACCTTAACCATTTTTGCCCTCCTTCAACTCTTATTAAGCTGCTTTTTTTTTTTTTCTGTTTCTAACACAGTTTCTCCCAATTATTACCCGCTTTAATCCATTTTTGGCCATTTCTAACCCACTTTTACACATCTCTAACCTGCTTTAAAGCATTTTTGGCCATTTCCAACCATTTTTGGCACATCTATAAGCCCTTTTAAGCCATTTTTTGCCATTTCTAACCCATTTTTGCACATCTCTAACCCTTTTAAAGCCATTTTTGCCTCTTTCTACACGATGTTTTCTCGCTCTCAACCCGTTTTAAGCCATTTTTAGTTCTTTTCTAACTCATTTTTTGCCTGTTTCTCACACGATTTAAACCGTTTTCGGCTATATCTAACCCATTTTTGCTCACTCCTAACGCATTTTAAGCCATTTTTCACCATTTCTATCCCAATTTAAACCTTCTGGGCCATTTCTAGCACAGTTTTGCAAACTTCTAACCCATTTTAAGCAATTTTTGGCCATTCCTACCCCAGTTTTACCCCTATCTAACCACCTTTAAGCCGCTTTTGGCCATTTATAACCCATTTTTCCTCAGCTCTAACCCTTTTTAAGCCTTTTTTTGCTCTACCTGAACGATTTTTGCCAACTTTCCACTCGTTTGAAGGTTTTTTCTATTTCCTTTCTAACCAACTTTTCCCCATTTCTTACCTGCTTTAACCCATTTTTGCCATTTCTAACCATTGCACACACATCTCTAACCTGCTTTAAAGCCTTTTTGGCCATTTCTAACCCGCTTTTGGCCAACTTAGGCCATTTCTAACCCGTTTTCGCACATCTCTAACCCGCTTTAAAGCTTTTTTGGCCGTTTCTAACCCGTTTTAAGCCAGCTTTGGTCATTTCTGACCCATTTTTGCACATCTCTAACCTTTTTTAAGCCGGTTTTGGCTATTTCTCACTCATCTCTGCTTACCTCTAACCCTTTTTAAACCGGTTTTGGCCATTTCTAATCCAATTTTTGTCCATTTCTAACCCGGTTTAAATCATTTTTGGCCATTTCTATCCCATTTTTGCGTGTCTAGAACCCTTTTAATGCATTTTTGACTCATTCTAAACCATTTTTGCCCACTTTCCACCCGTTTTAAGCTAGTTTTTTTCTGTTTCTAACCCAGTTTTCCCCATTTCTTTACCCACTTGAATCCATTTTTGGCCATTTCTAGCCCATTTTTGCACATCTCTAACCTGCTTTAAAGCAGTTTTGGCCATTTCTAACCATTTCTGGCACATCTCTAACCTCTTTTAAGCCATTCTTTGCCATTTCTAACCCATTTCTGCTCATCTCTAGCCCTTTTAAAGCCACGTTTGGCTCTTTCTACACCATTTTTTCTGACTTTCAACCTGGTTTAAGCCATTTTTCTTTCCTTTTCTAACTCATTTTTTGCCCATTGCTCACACGATTTAAACCATTTTTGGATTTATCTAAACCATTTTTACACACTTCTAACACATTTTAAGCCATTTTTCACTATTTCTATCCCATTTTAAGGCGTTTTTGGCCATTTGTAACCCATTTTTGCATACATCTAACCCTTTTAAAGCCGTTTTGGGCTCTTTCTAAAACACTCTCTTCCGCATTCAAGTAATTATAAGCATTTTTTTTTCTTTTCTGACCCATTTTTGGCCCAGTTCTCACACGTTTTATGCCATTTTCGGCTACATCTAACCCTTTTTTACCCACTACTAACCCATTTTAACCCTTTTTTGGCTATATCTAACCCATTTTAAGCTATTTTTGGCCATTTCTAACCCTTTTTTGCTCATCTCTAGCCCCTTTTAAGCCTAATTTGGCTTTTTCTAAACCGTTCTCGCATACCTCTAACCCTTTTAAGCCGGTTTTGGCCATTTCTAATGCATTTTTTGTCCATTTTTGAGGCTTTTTAAATAAATTTTGGCCATTTCTATTCCATTTTTGCAAATCTCTAACCCTTTTAAAGCCATTTTTGGTTCTTTCTAAACCATTTCTCCCCACTTTCAACACGGTTTATGCTATTTTTTTTTTCCGTTTCTAACCCAGTTTTCTGCATTTCTCACCATCTTTAATCCATTTTTTTGCCACTTCTAACCATTTTATTTTTTTTTTTTTTGCACATCTCTTACCTGCTTTAAAGCCTTTTTGGCCATTTCTAACCCATTTTTGGCCATTCTTAACCTGTTTTATGCCATTCTTGGCCATTTCTAACTCATTTTTGCACATCTCTAACCCCTTTTAAGCTACTTTTGGCCATTTCTTATCCATTTTTTGTCCATTTCTAACCCATTTTTCTCCATTTCTAACACATTTTAAAGAGTTTTTGGCCATTTCTATCCCATTTTTGCACATCTCTAATCCTTTTTAAGCCTTTTTGGGCTATATCTTCACCATTTTTTCCCTCATTCAAAACTTTTTATGCTTTTTTTCTGTTTCTAATGCAGTTTTTCCCATTTCTCTCCCGCTTTAATCCTTTTTTGGCCATTTCTGACCAGTTTTTGCACATCTCTAACCTGCTTTAAAGCCTTTTTGGCCATTTCTATCCCAGTTTTTGCATATCTCTAACCCTTTTTAAGCCTTTTTTGGCTATACCTTAACCATTTTTGCCCTCCTTCAACTCTTATTAAGCTTTTTTTTCTTCAGTTTCTAACACAGTTTCTCCCAATTATTACCCGCTTTAATCCATTTTAGGCCATTTCTAACCCACTTTTACACATCTCTAACCTGCTTTAAAGCATTTTTGGCCATTTCCAACCATTTTTGGCACATCTATAAGCCCTTTTAAGCCATTTTTTGCCATTTCTAACCCATTTTTGCTCACTCCTAACGCATTTTAAGCCATTTTTCACCATTTCTGTCCCAATTTAAACCTTTTGGGCCATTTCTAGCACAGTTTTGCAAACTTCTAACCCATTTTAAGCAATTTTTGGCCATTCCTACCCCACTTTTACCCCTATCTAACCACCTTTAAGCCGCTTTTGGCCATTTATAATCCAATTTTCCTCAGCTCTAACCCTTTTTAAGCCTTTTTTTGCTCTACCTGAACGATTTTTGCCAACTTTCCACTCGTTTGAAGGTTTTTTCTCTTCCCTTTCTAACCAACTTTTCCCCATTTCTTACCTGCTTTAACCCATTTTTGCCATTTCTAACCATTGCACACACATCTCTAACCTGCTTTAAAGCCTTTTTGGCCATTTCTAACCCGCTTTTGGCCAACTTAGGCCATTTCTAACCCGTTTTCGCACATCTCTAACCCGCTTTAAAGCTTTTTTGGCCGTTTCTAACCCGTTTTAAGCCAGCTTTGGTCATTTCTGACCCATTTTTGCACATCTCTAACCTTTTTTAAGCCGGTTTTGGCTATTTCTCACTCATCTCTGCTTACCTCTAACCCTTTTTAAACCGGTTTTGGCCATTTCTAATCCAATTTTTGAACATTTCTAACCCGTTTTAAATCATTTTTGGCCATTTCTATCCCATTTTTGCGTGTCTAGAACCCTTTTAATGCATTTTTGACTCTTTCTAAACCATTTTTGCCCACTTTCCACCCGTTTTAAGCTAGTTTTTTTCTGTTTCTAACCCAGTTTTCCCCATTTCTTTACCCACTTGAATCCATTTTTGGCCATTTCTAGCCCATTTTTGCACATCTCTAACCTGCTTTAAAGCAGTTTTGGCCATTTCTAACCATTTCTGGCACATCTCTAACCTCTTTTAAGCCATTCTTTGCCATTTCTAACCCATTTCTGCTCATCTCTAGCCCTTTTAAAGCCACGTTTGGGTCTTTCTACACCCTTTTTTCTGACTTTCAACCTGGTTTAAGCCATTTTTCTTTCCTTTTCTAACTCATTTTTTGCCCATTGCTCACACGATTTAAACCATTTTGGGGTTTATCTAAACCATTTTTACACACTTCTAACACATTTTAAGCCATTTTTCACTATTTCTATCCCATTTTAAGGCGTTTTTGGCCATTTGTAACCCATTTTTGCATACATCTAACCCTTTTAAAGCCGTTTTGGGCTCTTTCTAAAACACTCTCTTCCGCATTCAAGTAATTATAAGCATTTTTTTTTCTTTTCTGACCCATTTTTGGCCCAGTTCTCACACGTTTTATGCCATTTTCGGCTACATCTAACCCTTTTTTACCCACTACTAACCCATTTTAACCCTTTTTTGGCTATATCTAACCCATTTTAAGCTATTTTTGGCCATTTCTAACCCTTTTTTGCTCATCTCTAGCCCCTTTTAAGCCTAATTTGGCTTTTTCTAAACCGTTCTCGCATACCTCTGACCCTTTTAAGCCGGTTTTGGCCATTTCTAATGCATTTTTTGTCCATTTTTGAGGCTTTTTAAATAAATTTTGGCCATTTCTATTCCATTTCTGCAAATCTCTAACCCTTTTAAAGCCATTTTTGGTTCTTTCTAAACCATTTCTCCCCACTTTCAACACGGTTTATGCTATTTTTTTTTTCCGTTTCTAACCCAGTTTTCTGCATTTCTCACCATCTTTAATCCATTTTTTTGCCACTTCTAACCATTTTATTTTTTTTTTTTTTGCACATCTCTTACCTGCTTTAAAGCCTTTTTGGCCATTTCTAACCCATTTTTGGCCATTCTTAACCTGTTTTATGCCATTCTTGGCCATTTCTAACTCATTTTTGCACATCTCTAACCCCTTTTAAGCTACTTTTGGCCATTTCTTATCCATTTTTTTGTCCATTTCTAACCCATTTTTCTCCATTTCTAACACATTTTAAAGAGTTTTTGGCCATTTCTATCCCATTTTTGCACATCTCTAATCCTTTTTAAGCCTTTTTGGGCTATATCTTCACCATTTTTTCCCTCATTCAAAACTTTTTATGCTTTTTTTCTGTTTCTAATGCAGTTTTTCCCATTTCTCTCCCGCTTTAATCCTTTTTTGGCCATTTCTGACCAGTTTTTGCACATCTCTAACCTGCTTTAAAGCCTTTTTGGCCATTTCTATCCCAGTTTTTGCATATCTCTAACCCTTTTTAAGCCTTTTTTGGCTATACCTTAACCATTTTTGCCCTCCTTCAACTCTTATTAAGCTTTTTTTTCTTCAGTTTCTAACACAGTTTCTCCCAATTATTACCCGCTTTAATCCATTTTAGGCCATTTCTAACCCACTTTTACACATCTCTAACCTGCTTTAAAGCATTTTTGGCCATTTCCAACCATTTTTGGCACATCTATAAGCCCTTTTAAGCCATTTTTTGCCATTTCTAACCCATTTTTGCTCACTCCTAACGCATTTTAAGCCATTTTTCACCATTTCTGTCCCAATTTAAACCTTTTGGGCCATTTCTAGCACAGTTTTGCAAACTTCTAACCCATTTTAAGCAATTTTTGGCCATTCCTACCCCACTTTTACCCCTATCTAACCACCTTTAAGCCGCTTTTGGCCATTTATAATCCAATTTTCCTCAGCTCTAACCCTTTTTAAGCCTTTTTTTGCTCTACCTGAACGATTTTTGCCAACTTTCCACTCGTTTGAAGGTTTTTTCTCTTCCCTTTCTAACCAACTTTTCCCCATTTCTTACCTGCTTTAACCCATTTTTGCCATTTCTAACCATTGCACACACATCTCTAACCTGCTTTAAAGCCTTTTTGGCCATTTCTAACCCGCTTTTGGCCAACTTAGGCCATTTCTAACCCGTTTTCGCACATCTCTAACCCGCTTTAAAGCTTTTTTGGCCGTTTCTAACCCGTTTTAAGCCAGCTTTGGTCATTTCTGACCCATTTTTGCACATCTCTAACCTTTTTTAAGCCGGTTTTGGCTATTTCTCACTCATCTCTGCTTACCTCTAACCCTTTTTAAACCGGTTTTGGCCATTTCTAATCCAATTTTTGTCCATTTCTAACCCGGTTTAAATCATTTTTGGCCATTTCTATCCCATTTTTGCGTGTCTAGAACCCTTTTAATGCATTTTTGACTCATTCTAAACCATTTTTGCCCACTTTCCACCCGTTTTAAGCTAGTTTTTTTCTGTTTCTAACCCAGTTTTCCCCATTTCTTTACCCACTTGAATCCATTTTTGGCCATTTCTAGCCCATTTTTGCACATCTCTAACCTGCTTTAAAGCAGTTTTGGCCATTTCTAACCATTTCTGGCACATCTCTAACCTCTTTTAAGCCATTCTTTGCCATTTCTAACCCATTTCTGCTCATCTCTAGCCCTTTTAAAGCCACGTTTGGGTCTTTCTACACCATTTTTTCTGACTTTCAACCTGGTTTAAGCCATTTTTCTTTCCTTTTCTAACTCATTTTTTGCCCATTGCTCACACGATTTAAACCATTTTGGGGTTTATCTAAACCATTTTTACACACTTCTAACACATTTTAAGCCATTTTTCACTATTTCTATCCCATTTTAAGGCGTTTTTGGCCATTTGTAACCCATTTTTGCATACATCTAACCCTTTTAAAGCCGTTTTGGGCTCTTTCTAAAACACTCTCTTCCGCATTCAAGTAATTATAAGCATTTTTTTTTCTTTTCTGACCCATTTTTGGCCCAGTTCTCACACGTTTTATGCCATTTTCGGCTACATCTAACCCTTTTTTACCCACTACTAACCCATTTTAACCCTTTTTTGGCTATATCTAACCCATTTTAAGCTATTTTTGGCCATTTCTAACCCTTTTTTGCTCATCTCTAGCCCCTTTTAAGCCTAATTTGGCTTTTTCTAAACCGTTCTCGCATACCTCTAACCCTTTTAAGCCGGTTTTGGCCATTTCTAATGCATTTTTTGTCCATTTTTGAGGCTTTTTAAATAAATTTTGGCCATTTCTATTCCATTTTTGCAAATCTCTAACCCTTTTAAAGCCATTTTTGGTTCTTTCTAAACCATTTCTCCCCACTTTCAACACGGTTTATGCTATTTTTTTTTCCGTTTCTAACCCAGTTTTCTGCATTTCTCACCATCTTTAATCCATTTTTTTGCCACTTCTAACCATTTTATTTTTTTTTTTTTTACACATCTCTTACCTGCTTTAAAGCCTTTTTGGCCATTTCTAACCCAATTTTGGCCATTCTTAACCTGTTTTATGCCATTCTTGGCCATTTCTAACTCATTTTTGCACATCTCTAACCCCTTTTAAGCTACTTTTGGCCATTTCTTATCCATTTTTTATCCATTTCTAACCCATTTTTCTCCATTTCTAACACATTTTAAAGAGTTTTTGGCCATTTCTATCCCATTTTTGCACATCTCTAATCCTATTTAAGCCTTTTTGGGCTATATCTTCACCATTTTTTCCCTCATTCAAAACTTTTTATGCTTTTTTTCTGTTTCTAATGCAGTTTTTCCCATTTCTCTCCCGCTTTAATCCATTTTTGGCCATTTCTGACCAGTTTTTGCACATCTCTAACCTGCTTTAAAGCCTTTTTGGCCATTTCTATCCCAGTTTTTGCATATCTCTTACCCTTTTTAAGCCTTTTTTGGCTATACCTTAACCATTTTTGCCCTCCTTCGACTCTTATTAAGCTTTTTTTTTTTTTTTTTCTAACACAGTTTCTCCCAATTATTACCCGCTTTAATCCATTTTTGGCCATTTATAACCCACTTTTACACATCTCTAACCTGCTTTAAAGCATTTTTGGCCATTTCCAACCATTTTTGGCACATCTATAAGCCCTTTTAAGCCATTTTTTGCCATTTCTAACCCATTTTTGCTCACTCCTAACGCATTTTAAGCCATTTTTCACCATTTCTGTCCCAATTTAAACCTTCTGGGCCATTTCTAGCACAGTTTTGCAAACTTCTAACCCATTTTAAGCAATTTTTGGCCATTCCTACCCCAGTTTTACCCCTATCTAACCACCTTTAAGCCGCTTTTGGCCATTTATAACCCAATTTTCCTCAGCTCTAACCCTTTTTAAGCCTTTTTTTGCTCTACCTGAACGATTTTTGCCAACTTTCCACTCGTTTGAAGGTTTTTTCTCTTCCCTTTCTAACCAACTTTTCCCCATTTCTTACCTGCTTTAACCCATTTTTGCCATTTCTAACCATTGCACACACATCTCTAACCTGCTTTAAAGCCTTTTTGGCCATTTCTAACCCGCTTTTGGCCAACTTAGGCCATTTCTAACCCGTTTTCGCACATCTCTAACCCGCTTTAAAGCTTTTTTGGCCGTTTCTAACCCGTTTTAAGCCAGCTTTGGTCATTTCTGACCCATTTTTGCACATCTCTAACCTTTTTTAAGCCGGTTTTGGCTATTTCTCACTCATCTCTGCTTACCTCTAACCCTTTTTAAACCGGTTTTGGCCATTTCTAATCCAATTTTTGTCCATTTCTAACCCGGTTTAAATCATTTTTGGCCATTTCTATCCCATTTTTGCGTGTCTAGAACCCTTTTAATGCATTTTTGACTCATTCTAAACCATTTTTGCCCACTTTCCACCCGTTTTAAGCTAGTTTTTTTCTGTTTCTAACCCAGTTTTCCCCATTTCTTTACCCACTTGAATCCATTTTTGGCCATTTCTAGCCCATTTTTGCACATCTCTAACCTGCTTTAAAGCAGTTTTGGCCATTTCTAACCATTTCTGGCACATCTCTAACCTCTTTTAAGCCATTCTTTGCCATTTCTAACCCATTTCTGCTCATCTCTACCCCTTTTAAAGACACGTTTGGGTCTTTCTACACCATTTTTTTCTGACTTTCAACCTGGTTTAAGCCATTTTTCTTTCGTTTTCTAACTCATTTTTTGCCCATTGCTCACACGATTTAAACCATTTTGGGGTTTATCTAAACCATTTTTACATACTTCTAACACATTTTAAGCCATTTTTCACTATTTCTATCCCATTTTAAGGCGTTTTTGGCCATTTGTAACCCATTTTTGCATACATCTAACCCTTTTAAAGCCGTTTTGGGCTCTTTCTAAAACACTCTCTTCCGCATTCAAGTAATTATAAGCATTTTTTTTTCTTTTCTGACCCATTTTTGGCCCAGTTCTCACACGTTTTATGCCATTTTCGGCTACATCTAACCCTTTTTTACCCACTACTAACCCATTTTAACCCTTTTTTGGCTATATCTAACCCATTTTAAGCTATTTTTGGCCATTTCTAACCCTTTTTTGCTCATCTCTAGCCCCTTTTAAGCCTAATTTGGCTTTTTCTAAACCGTTCTCGCATACCTCTAACCCTTTTAAGCCGGTTTTGGCCATTTCTAATGCATTTTTTGTCCATTTTTGAGGCTTTTTAAATAAATTTTGGCCATTTCTATTCCATTTCTGCAAATCTCTAACCCTTTTAAAGCCATTTTTGGTTCTTTCTAAACCATTTCTCCCCACTTTCAACACGGTTTATGCTATTTTTTTTTTCCGTTTCTAACTCAGTTTTCTGCATTTCTCACCATCTTTAATCCATTTTTTTGCCACTTCTAACCATTTTATTTTTTTTTTTTTTTGCACATCTCTTACCTGCTTTAAAGCCTTTTTGGCCATTTCTAACCCATTTTTGGCCATTCTTAACCTGTTTTATGCCATTCTTGGCCATTTCTAACTCATTTTTGCACATCTCTAACCCCTTTTAAGCTACTTTTGGCCATTTCTTATCCATTTTTTATCCATTTCTAACCCATTTTTCTCCATTTCTAACACATTTTAAAGAGTTTTTGGCCATTTCTATCCCATTTTTGCACATCTCTAATCCTATTTAAGCCTTTTTGGGCTATATCTTCACCATTTTTTCCCTCATTCAAAACTTTTTATGCTTTTTTTCTGTTTCTAATGCAGTTTTTCCCATTTCTCTCCCGCTTTAATCCTTTTTTGGCCATTTCTGACCAGTTTTTGCACATCTCTAACCTGCTTTAAAGCCTTTTTGGCCATTTCTATCCCAGTTTTTGCATATCTCTAACCCTTTTTAAGCCTTTTTTGGCTATACCTTAACCATTTTTGCCCTCCTTCAACTCTTATTAAGCTTTTTTTTTTTTTTTTCCTAACACAGTTTCTCCCAATTATTACCCGCTTTAATCCATTTTAGGCCATTTCTAACCCACTTTTACACATCTCTAACCTGCTTTAAAGCATTTTTGGCCATTTCCAACCATTTTTGGCACATCTATAAGCCCTTTTAAGCCATTTTTTGCCATTTCTAACCCATTTTTGCTCACTCCTAACGCATTTTAAGCCATTTTTCACCATTTCTGTCCCAATTTAAACCTTCTGGGCCATTTCTAGCACAGTTTTGCAAACTTCTAACCCATTTTAAGCAATTTTTGGCCATTCCTACCCCAGTTTTACCCCTATCTAACCACCTTTAAGCCGCTTTTGGCCATTTATAACCCAATTTTCCTCAGCTCTAACCCTTTTTAAGCCTTTTTTTTGCTCTACCTGAACGATTTTTGCCAACTTACCACTCGTTTGAAGGTTTTTTCTATTTCCTTTCTAACCAACTTTTCCCCATTTCTTACCTGCTTTAACCCATTTTTGCCATTTCTAACCATTGCACACACATCTCTAACCTGCTTTAAAGCCTTTTTGGCCATTTCTAACCCGCTTTTGGCCAACTTAGGCCATTTCTAACCCGTTTTCGCACATCTCTAACCCGCTTTAAAGCTTTTTTGGCCGTTTCTAACCCGTTTTAAGCCAGCTTTGGTCATTTCTGACCCATTTTTGCACATCTCTAACCTTTTTTAAGCCGGTTTTGGCTATTTCTCACTCATCTCTGCTTACCTCTAACCCTTTTTAAACCGGTTTTGGCCATTTCTAATCCAATTTTTGAACATTTCTAACCCGGTTTAAATCATTTTTGGCCATTTCTATCCCATTTTTGCGTGTCTAGAACCCTTTTAATGCATTTTTGACTCTTTCTAAACCATTTTTGCCCACTTTCCACCCGTTTTAAGCTAGTTTTTTTCTGTTTCTAACCCAGTTTTCCCCATTTCTTTACCCACTTGAATCCATTTTTGGCCATTTCTAGCCCATTTTTGCACATCTCTAACCTGCTTTAAAGCAGTTTTGGCCATTTCTAACCATTTCTGGCACATCTCTAACCTCTTTTAAGCCATTCTTTGCCATTTCTAACCCATTTCTGCTCATCTCTAGCCCTTTTAAAGACACGTTTGGGTCTTTCTACACCATTTTTTCTGACTTTCAACCTGGTTTAAGCCATTTTTCTTTCCTTTTCTAACTCATTTTTTGCCCATTGCTCACACGATTTAAACCATTTTTGGATTTATCTAAACCATTTTTACACACTTCTAACACATTTTAAGCCATTTTTCACTATTTCTATCCCATTTTAAGGCGTTTTTGGCCATTTGTAACCCATTTTTGCATACATCTAACCCTTTTAAAGCCGTTTTGGGCTCTTTCTAAAACACTCTCTTCCGCATTCAAGTAATTATAAGCATTTTTTTTTCTTTTCTGACCCATTTTTGGCCCAGTTCTCACACGTTTTATGCCATTTTCGGCTACATCTAACCCTTTTTTACCCACTACTAACCCATTTTAACCCTTTTTTGGCTATATCTAACCCATTTTAAGCTATTTTTGGCCATTTCTAACCCTTTTTTGCTCATCTCTAGCCCCTTTTAAGCCTAATTTGGCTTTTTCTAAACCGTTCTCGCATACCTCTAACCCTTTTAAGCCGGTTTTGGCCATTTCTAATGCATTTTTTGTCCATTTTTGAGGCTTTTTAAATAAATTTTGGCCATTTCTATTCCATTTCTGCAAATCTCTAACCCTTTTAAAGCCATTTTTGGTTCTTTCTAAACCATTTCTCCCCACTTTCAACACGGTTTATGCTATTTTTTTTTTCCGTTTCTAACCCAGTTTTCTGCATTTCTCACCATCTTTAATCCATTTTTTTGCCACTTCTAACCATTTTATTTTTTTTTTTTTTGCACATCTCTTACCTGCTTTAAAGCCTTTTTGGCCATTTCTAACCCATTTTTGGCCATTCTTAACCTGTTTTATGCCATTCTTGGCCATTTCTAACTCATTTTTGCACATCTCTAACCCCTTTTAAGCTACTTTTGGCCATTTCTTATCCATTTTTTGTCCATTTCTAACCCATTTTTCTCCATTTCTAACACATTTTAAAGAGTTTTTGGCCATTTCTATCCCATTTTTGCACATCTCTAATCCTTTTTAAGCCTTTTTGGGCTATATCTTCACCATTTTTTCCCTCATTCAAAACTTTTTATGCTTTTTTTCTGTTTCTAATGCAGTTTTTCCCATTTCTCTCCCGCTTTAATCCTTTTTTGGCCATTTCTGACCAGTTTTTGCACATCTCTAACCTGCTTTAAAGCCTTTTTGGCCATTTCTATCCCAGTTTTTGCATATCTCTAACCCTTTTTAAGCCTTTTTTGGCTATACCTTAACCATTTTTGCCCTCCTTCAACTCTTATTAAGCTTTTTTTTCTTCAGTTTCTAACACAGTTTCTCCCAATTATTACCCGCTTTAATCCATTTTAGGCCATTTCTAACCCACTTTTACACATCTCTAACCTGCTTTAAAGCATTTTTGGCCATTTCCAACCATTTTTGGCACATCTATAAGCCCTTTTAAGCCATTTTTTGCCATTTCTAACCCATTTTTGCACATCTCTAACCCTTTTAAAGCCATTTTTGCCTCTTTCTACACGATGTTTTCTCGCTCTCAACCCGTTTTAAGCCATTTTTAGTTCTTTTCTAACTCATTTTTTGCCTGTTTCTCACACGATTTAAACCGTTTTCGGCTATATCTAACCCATTTTTGCTCACTCCTAACGCATTTTAAGCCATTTTTCACCATTTCTGTCCCAATTTAAACCTTCTGGGCCATTTCTAGCACAGTTTTGCAAACTTCTAACCCATTTTAAGCAATTTTTGGCCATTCCTACCCCAGTTTTACCCCTATCTAACCACCTTTAAGCCGCTTTTGGCCATTTATAACCCAATTTTCCTCAGCTCTAACCCTTTTTAAGCCTTTTTTTGCTCTACCTGAACGATTTTTGCCAACTTTCCACTCGTTTGAAGGTTTTTTCTCTTCCCTTTCTAACCAACTTTTCCCCATTTCTTACCTGCTTTAACCCATTTTTGCCATTTCTAACCATTGCACACACATCTCTAACCTGCTTTAAAGCCTTTTTGGCCATTTCTAACCCGCTTTTGGCCAACTTAGGCCATTTCTAACCCGTTTTCGCACATCTCTAACCCGCTTTAAAGCTTTTTTGGCCGTTTCTAACCCGTTTTAAGCCAGCTTTGGTCATTTCTGACCCATTTTTGCACATCTCTAACCTTTTTTAAGCCGGTTTTGGCTATTTCTCACTCATCTCTGCTTACCTCTAACCCTTTTTAAACCGGTTTTGGCCATTTCTAATCCAATTTTTGTCCATTTCTAACCCGGTTTAAATCATTTTTGGCCATTTCTATCCCATTTTTGCGTGTCTAGAACCCTTTTAATGCATTTTTGACTCATTCTAAACCATTTTTGCCCACTTTCCACCCGTTTTAAGCTAGTTTTTTTCTGTTTCTAACCCAGTTTTCCCCATTTCTTTACCCACTTGAATCCATTTTTGGCCATTTCTAGCCCATTTTTGCACATCTCTAACCTGCTTTAAAGCAGTTTTGGCCATTTCTAACCATTTCTGGCACATCTCTAACCTCTTTTAAGCCATTCTTTGCCATTTCTAACCCATTTCTGCTCATCTCTAGCCCTTTTAAAGCCACGTTTGGCTCTTTCTACACCATTTTTTCTGACTTTCAACCTGGTTTAAGCCATTTTTCTTTCCTTTTCTAACTCATTTTTTGCCCATTGCTCACACGATTTAAACCATTTTTGGATTTATCTAAACCATTTTTACACACTTCTAACACATTTTAAGCCATTTTTCACTATTTCTATCCCATTTTAAGGCGTTTTTGGCCATTTGTAACCCATTTTTGCATACATCTAACCCTTTTAAAGCCGTTTTGGGCTCTTTCTAAAACACTCTCTTCCGCATTCAAGTAATTATAAGCATTTTTTTTTCTTTTCTGACCCATTTTTGGCCCAGTTCTCACACGTTTTATGCCATTTTCGGCTACATCTAACCCTTTTTTACCCACTACTAACCCATTTTAACCCTTTTTTGGCTATATCTAACCCATTTTAAGCTATTTTTGGCCATTTCTAACCCTTTTTTGCTCATCTCTAGCCCCTTTTAAGCCTAATTTGGCTTTTTCTAAACCGTTCTCGCATACCTCTAACCCTTTTAAGCCGGTTTTGGCCATTTCTAATGCATTTTTTGTCCATTTTTGAGGCTTTTTAAATAAATTTTGGCCATTTCTATTCCATTTTTGCAAATCTCTAACCCTTTTAAAGCCATTTTTGGTTCTTTCTAAACCATTTCTCCCCACTTTCAACACGGTTTATGCTATTTTTTTTTTCCGTTTCTAACCCAGTTTTCTGCATTTCTCACCATCTTTAATCCATTTTTTTGCCACTTCTAACCATTTTATTTTTTTTTTTTTGCACATCTCTTACCTGCTTTAAAGCCTTTTTGGCCATTTCTAACCCATTTTTGGCCATTCTTAACCTGTTTTATGCCATTCTTGGCCATTTCTAACTCATTTTTACACATCTCTAACCCCTTTTAAGCTACTTTTGGCCATTTCTTATCCATTTTTTGTCCATTTCTAACCCATTTTTCTCCATTTCTAACACATTTTAAAGAGTTTTTGGCCATTTCTATCCCATTTTTGCACATCTCTAATCCTTTTTAAGCCTTTTTGGGCTATATCTTCACCATTTTTTCCCTCATTCAAAACTTTTTATGCTTTTTTTCTGTTTCTAATGCAGTTTTTCCCATTTCTCTCCCGCTTTAATCCTTTTTTGGCCATTTCTGACCAGTTTTTGCACATCTCTAACCTGCTTTAAAGCCTTTTTGGCCATTTCTATCCCAGTTTTTGCATATCTCTAACCCTTTTTAAGCCTTTTTTGGCTATACCTTAACCATTTTTGCCCTCCTTCAACTCTTATTAAGCTTTTTTTTCTTCAGTTTCTAACACAGTTTCTCCCAATTATTACCCGCTTTAATCCATTTTAGGCCATTTCTAACCCACTTTTACACATCTCTAACCTGCTTTAAAGCATTTTTGGCCATTTCCAACCATTTTTGGCACATCTATAAGCCCTTTTAAGCCATTTTTTGCCATTTCTAACCCATTTTTGCTCACTCCTAACGCATTTTAAGCCATTTTTCACCATTTCTGTCCCAATTTAAACCTTTTGGGCCATTTCTAGCACAGTTTTGCAAACTTCTAACCCATTTTAAGCAATTTTTGGCCATTCCTACCCCACTTTTACCCCTATCTAACCACCTTTAAGCCGCTTTTGGCCATTTATAATCCAATTTTCCTCAGCTCTAACCCTTTTTAAGCCTTTTTTTGCTCTACCTGAACGATTTTTGCCAACTTTCCACTCGTTTGAAGGTTTTTTCTCTTCCCTTTCTAACCAACTTTTCCCCATTTCTTACCTGCTTTAACCCATTTTTGCCATTTCTAACCATTGCACACACATCTCTAACCTGCTTTAAAGCCTTTTTGGCCATTTCTAACCCGCTTTTGGCCAACTTAGGCCATTTCTAACCCGTTTTCGCACATCTCTAACCCGCTTTAAAGCTTTTTTGGCCGTTTCTAACCCGTTTTAAGCCAGCTTTGGTCATTTCTGACCCATTTTTGCACATCTCTAACCTTTTTTAAGCCGGTTTTGGCTATTTCTCACTCATCTCTGCTTACCTCTAACCCTTTTTAAACCGGTTTTGGCCATTTCTAATCCAATTTTTGAACATTTCTAACCCGTTTTAAATCATTTTTGGCCATTTCTATCCCATTTTTGCGTGTCTAGAACCCTTTTAATGCATTTTTGACTCTTTCTAAACCATTTTTGCCCACTTTCCACCCGTTTTAAGCTAGTTTTTTTCTGTTTCTAACCCAGTTTTCCCCATTTCTTTACCCACTTGAATCCATTTTTTGGCCATTTCTAGCCCATTTTTGCACATCTCTAACCTGCTTTAAAGCAGTTTTGGCCATTTCTAACCATTTCTGGCACATCTCTAACCTCTTTTAAGCCATTCTTTGCCATTTCTAACCCATTTCTGCTCATCTCTAGCCCTTTTAAAGCCACGTTTGGGTCTTTCTACACCATTTTTTCTGACTTTCAACCTGGTTTAAGCCATTTTTCTTTCCTTTTCTAACTCATTTTTTGCCCATTGCTCACACGATTTAAACCATTTTGGGGTTTATCTAAACCATTTTTACACACTTCTAACACATTTTAAGCCATTTTTCACTATTTCTATCCCATTTTAAGGCGTTTTTGGCCATTTGTAACCCATTTTTGCATACATCTAACCCTTTTAAAGCCGTTTTGGGCTCTTTCTAAAACACTCTCTTCCGCATTCAAGTAATTATAAGCATTTTTTTTTCTTTTCTGACCCATTTTTGGCCCAGTTCTCACACGTTTTATGCCATTTTCGGCTACATCTAACCCTTTTTTACCCACTACTAACCCATTTTAACCCTTTTTTGGCTATATCTAACCCATTTTAAGCTATTTTTGGCCATTTCTAACCCTTTTTTGCTCATCTCTAGCCCCTTTTAAGCCTAATTTGGCTTTTTCTAAACCGTTCTCGCATACCTCTAACCCTTTTAAGCCGGTTTTGGCCATTTCTAATGCATTTTTTGTCCATTTTTGAGGTTTTTAAAATAAATTTTGGCCATTTCTATTCTATTTCTGCAAATCTCTAACCCTTTTAAAGCCATTTTTGGTTCTTTCTAAACCATTTCTCCCCACTTTCAACACGGTTTATGCTATTTTTTTTTTCCGTTTCTAACCCAGTTTTCTGCATTTCTCACCATCTTTAATCCATTTTTTTGCCACTTCTAACCATTTTATTTTTTTTTTTTTGCACATCTCTTACCTGCTTTAAAGCCTTTTTGGCCATTTCTAACCCAATTTTGGCCATTCTTAACCTGTTTTATGCCATTCTTGGCCATTTCTAACTCATTTTTGCACATCTCTAACCCCTTTTAAGCTACTTTTGGCCATTTCTTATCCATTTTTTGTCCATTTCTAACCCATTTTTCTCCATTTCTAACACATTTTAAAGAGTTTTTGGCCATTTCTATCCCATTTTTGCACATCTCTAATCCTTTTTAAGCCTTTTTGGGCTATATCTTCACCATTTTTTCCCTCATTCAAAACTTTTTATGCTTTTTTTCTGTTTCTAATGCAGTTTTTCCCATTTCTCTCCCGCTTTAATCCTTTTTCGGCCATTTCTGACCAGTTTTTGCACATCTCTAACCTGCTTTAAAGCCTTTTTGGCCATTTCTATCCCAGTTTTTGCATATCTCTAACCCTTTTTAAGCCTTTTTTGGCTATACCTTAACCATTTTTGCCCTCCTTCAACTCTTATTAAGCTTTTTTTTTTTTTTCTGTTTCTAACACAGTTTCTCCCAATTATTACCCGCTTTAATCCATTTTTGGCCATTTCTAACCCACTTTTACACATCTCTAACCTGCTTTAAAGCATTTTTGGCCATTTCCAACCATTTTTGGCACATCTATAAGCCCTTTTAAGCCATTTTTTGCCATTTCTAACCCATTTTTGCACATCTCTAACCCTTTTAAAGCCATTTTTGCCTCTTTCTACACGATGTTTTCTCGCTCTCAACCCGTTTTAAGCCATTTTTAGTTCTTTTCTAACTCATTTTTTGCCTGTTTCTCACACGATTTAAACCGTTTTCGGCTATATCTAACCCATTTTTGCTCACTCCTAACGCATTTTAAGCCATTTTTCACCATTTCTGTCCCAATTTAAACCTTTTGGGCCATTTCTAGCACAGTTTTGCAAACTTCTAACCCATTTTAAGCAATTTTTGGCCATTCCTACCCCAGTTTTACCCCTATCTAACCACCTTTAAGCCGCTTTTGGCCATTTATAATCCAATTTTCCTCAGCTCTAACCCTTTTTAAGCCTTTTTTTGCTCTACCTGAACGATTTTTGCCAACTTTCCACTCGTTTGAAGGTTTTTTCTCTTCCCTTTCTAACCAACTTTTCCCCATTTCTTACCTGCTTTAACCCATTTTTGCCATTTCTAACCATTGCACACACATCTCTAACCTGCTTTAAAGCCTTTTTGGCCATTTCTAACCCGCTTTTGGCCAACTTAGGCCATTTCTAACCCGTTTTCGCACATCTCTAACCCGCTTTAAAGCTTTTTTGGCCGTTTCTAACCCGTTTTAAGCCAGCTTTGGTCATTTCTGACCCATTTTTGCACATCTCTAACCTTTTTTAAGCCGGTTTTGGCTATTTCTCACTCATCTCTGCTTACCTCTAACCCTTTTTAAACCGGTTTTGGCCATTTCTAATCCAATTTTTGTCCATTTCTAACCCGGTTTAAATCATTTTTGGCCATTTCTATCCCATTTTTGCGTGTCTAGAACCCTTTTAATGCATTTTTGACTCATTCTAAACCATTTTTGCCCACTTTCCACCCGTTTTAAGCTAGTTTTTTTCTGTTTCTAACCCAGTTTTCCCCATTTCTTTACCCACTTGAATCCATTTTTGGCCATTTCTAGCCCATTTTTGCACATCTCTAACCTGCTTTAAAGCAGTTTTGGCCATTTCTAACCATTTCTGGCACATCTCTAACCTCTTTTAAGCCATTCTTTGCCATTTCTAACCCATTTCTGCTCATCTCTAGCCCTTTTAAAGACACGTTTGGGTCTTTCTACACCATTTTTTCTGACTTTCAACCTGGTTTAAGCCATTTTTCTTTCCTTTTCTAACTCATTTTTTGCCCATTGCTCACACGATTTAAACCATTTTTGGATTTATCTAAACCATTTTTACACACTTCTAACACATTTTAAGCCATTTTTCACTATTTCTATCCCATTTTAAGGCGTTTTTGGCCATTTGTAACCCATTTTTGCATACATCTAACCCTTTTAAAGCCGTTTTGGGCTCTTTCTAAAACACTCTCTTCCGCATTCAAGTAATTATAAGCATTTTTTTTTCTTTTCTGACCCATTTTTGGCCCAGTTCTCACACGTTTTATGCCATTTTCGGCTACATCTAACCCTTTTTTACCCACTACTAACCCATTTTAACCCTTTTTTGGCTA
>NW_027069278.1:0-64654 GCF_037157495.1 Lathamus discolor | reverse complement strand
ACTCATTAGCAGTCTGCAGTGGTGCAGGATATTGGATTTATCAAAGCAAAAGTTTCTGCTATTTCTTCTCATATATAGGAGAAAACTTCTCCCAAGCCACAAAAAAGGTTAGATGGAAAAATAATGTGTACATAGCAAGACACAGAAATACGGAATTTAATTATAGATCTCAAATGTATTCAAGCTACAATGGATTCCACTCTAGAAACTGAATTTATACACTACTTGGATGACACAAATACTGGAAATGACAGAGCTGTTTCTCTAACTCCTGATACAAAAGGTTCTGGCAAGCATTCAAACTGAAAGCTTGAACATTTGCAACAAAGGACATACAGTAAGATAACAGTATTCTTCCAGAACAAGAACTGCTTCATCAGCATAAAATGAAACAAGAAACAAAGGTGGTTTTGATAGTAATTTGGCTAACTGTTCTGAGAACACATAGTAGCAGATACGGCCTATCCACAGAGAGCCACAACTCCATCTCTGCCCTCAGCAGCACATTTGGGTTTCTTTACATGGCATTTTAGTCATGCTGACTGTCTGCAGAGGTATATGCAGTCACATAAGCCTCATTGGCACTAATTGTCTCTACTTTGCAATATGTCATGCATGCAAGGGCTAAGTAGGAACCTTCATTCAGGGACAGGAAAAAGCTGTCTCAAGTCTGAAAGAACTACCTAAAATAGCCCACTACAAAACAGTTCCTGAAGAAAATTCTTGCTCATTTGTATTTTTGAGTACTGTTTAGTTTACATGAGATACACAGTTTTACTTGATTTGTCTTCTTCCACGCTCTCTAGCACAACAGAAGATGTGAATACTTGAAAGATAAAACTAGATAAACTAAATTAAAAGCTGAGGTGGAGAACAATCAACATTGTTTGGTAATCATACAAGAAATTACCATTGCCATACAGCATGGTGACCACATCTCAGCAACCCAAATATGGTTAATGACTTGAGTCTCCTATCCTCTCAAGAAACATGACTCAATTTTCACATAATAAACTACAGTAAAGAAAGTTGAGGAGCCTACTTATTTACCTATATAATGTTACCAAACTGCAACAGAAAAGCTTACTTACAGTCAGTGAAATATACATATGCTGCTTTGTATCTGCTGGATGATTTAGAGATGAAGTCATCAATAAGTCCATCTACAGACTTAAGGAGGTAGGAAAAAATGAAGTTAAAAAAAAAAAAAGAAAAAAAAAAAAGAACACACATTAGTTTTTTGCTTTTCCCCACATACCAAACCAAACCTCTCCCTCCTCTCCTCCTCCCCTGTTAAATATGCAGTACCACTCAGGAATACTACAAATCAACATATAATAAAACACTCAAGAAGAAGATTTTCATTCCAGACCAAGAATAATAAAAAATTACAGTCAGTTGTGCACTAGGATCACTTCGGGAAACACACAAAGTAGGATACTTGCCTTGTTTTTCCACCTCTGTGCTGAGATATATTCTCTCAAGAAATTTTAGGGAGTAAGAGTTATTTCTAATAACAGCCATTACTTGGACTTCTGTTGTTCAATATATTGCATCACTCTTTTGAGACAGCATCTCTCTCAGTGAGATGACCACTATGCAAGCAATGAAACAGTGCTTCCACTGATGAAAAGGTAAACGTTTGCAGCGTGCTCTATGGTGACACTGCACTGTCTTTTCATCATGGAAAATCAAGTATCACACAGAGGAGTACCATGCAAAAAGCAAAACTTCAATACTATATAGTTGTACGCAGTGACGAACTGTTTTAAAATAAGATTGCTTTTTCAGTCTGAAAGATCTTGCTATACATTCTTTAAAATACTAACCTTCTTGGTGGGAGTTATGAAATATATTGCTTTCATGTGTGGGACAGGCTCGCGGTTTTTATATACATTCTCCACCACTATAAAGTAAGAAATATTACATTTTTATTATTAAGAGCTTTAGGCATCTGTAAGCAAAGTACCATACATATTTTAATTTAGAAGTTATAAAAATAAAATAACACCTATCAAGTTGTCCACAAAATTACTGGCAATGGTTAGCCTTGATTTTTTGTTTATTATTTTCAATAGAGCAAGTTATCACATGACTTTTTCAACTCTCAGTCTAGTGTCACCTAAATCTATATGACTAATTTTTTTCCTGGCTGTTGTACACAAGAAGAGTTTTGCCCTCACACAGAACAGGTATGGCAATACAAACCTGCTCAAGCCAAGGGGCCCAGTACGAACTATCTTGGAGGAGAACTGACTCAGCAGGATTGTTCCTTTTTCCAGCACAGTGAAGGAGAATGAGAAATAAACTACACAAGGCACTGTTTTGGACTAGAGCCTCTTCAGTCCTTCGTTTGCCTATTTCCTGTGCACTTACTGTGTTTCAGTATAATGGCAGGCACAAATTAGACCTTTCCATCAAAACGGTTTCACTCCATTCTTGGTTTTCTCTGTTTAGTAAAGCCATTACTAGATAGTGTTACAGTACACTAGCTTGAGAATGCAGTGATTCATGTTGCTCAGTAATTTCGAGGGGGAGGAACAAGGAAGATAAGTAATGTCAGACATCTGGATGTGGAGAGACAGGTTCTTTTCAGAAGTACACTCACTAAAAATAGAAGGCTTCCTACTGATGAACAGGATACATGCTCACCGAAGGGTTCTCACAAAGAATAAGTAGTGTTTCTTATGATTTAAAACACAATACAAAAAGTGAAATGTATATAGCTTCACTACTACTGCAGAAGAACTACATTACACTTAATAGCTGGAATAAGAAGAATCTTTCTACTTGTGGAAAAATAACTAAGTCTATAAAATACTCTCTTACAAAAGTGTTCCTAAAAATCTAAGCCTAAAGCTAATTAAAAATAAAAATTAAAAAAAAAAAAATAGAGAATTTACGTTTGGTATTCAATCACAAAAAAAGGCAAAAAAAGAGTTTGGCAGGATGATATAGTAACAAACGTTACATAAAGGTCAATCATAAAAAGCAACTTTGGTAAGTTTTTTATGATAACAATAACATACTACGTGGGGTTTTTTGTTGGGGTTTTCTTGGTTTCAGGGAGGAAAAGCCCATGAAATTTGCTAGAGAGAAAATACATTTTTAAAAACACTTGTAGAAAAATAAAGTATTATCTAAACAGACACTGCATAACTGAGATCTATCACAATCTAGCTATTGTTCACTTTTAACAGTGGCTAATATCTAATTACTGTTAATGTTGCTTATGGGTTTATTCTAGTTAAAGTAATCATTGATGTAACTTTATTTCAAGTTTTGGTTGGTTTTGTGTTTTTATTTTTTTTATTACATCAAGCTTTCTAATTTTCAGAAGACACTAAAATGTATCTCCACAACATAGAACTCAAATTTAAATTCTTGTCTCTATCACTTCCATTGCTTGGAAATGCCTCTCAGTTTGCCTGTTATTGTCTCCTGTTCTCATTTTGTCTTCAGTACTCGTGTTTTTCTGCCCTCCTAACTCTACTGTTCATGAGCATAAATTAATTTGAAGCAGCAAATATTACTGATTTACAGAACACATTAGGAAGAAATGCAGAGAATAATTTGGCCATTTGTATGTTTTACTAATCACAGAATCACAGAATCACAGAATCCCAAGGGTTGGAAGGGACCTAAAAAGATCATCTAGTCCAACCCCCCTGCAAGAGCAGGGTAACCTACAGTACATCACACAGGAACTTGTCCAGGCGGGCCTTGAATATCTCCAGTGTAGGAGACTCCACAACCCCCCTGGGCAACCTGTTCCAGTGCTCTGTCACTCTTACAGTAAAGAAGTTCTTCCTGATGTTAACGTGGAACTTCCTATGTTCCAGTTTACACCCATTGCCCCTTGTCCTATCACTGGATATCACTGAAAAAAGCCTAGCTCCATCATCCTGACACCTACCCTTCACATATTTGTAAACATTGATGAGGTCACCCCTCAGTCTCCTCTTTTGCAAGCTAAAGAGACCCAGCTCCCTCAGCCTCTCCTCATAAGGGAGATGTTCCACTCCCTTAATCATCTTTGTGGCTCTGCGCTGGACTCCTTCAAGCAATTCCCTGTCCTTCTTGAACAGAGGGGCCCAGAACTGGACGCAATATTCCAGATGCGGCCTCACCAAGGCTGAGTAGAGGGGGAGGAGAACCTCTCTTGACCTACTAACCACTCCCTTTCTAATGCACCCTAAGATGCCATTTGCCTTCTTGGCCACAAGAGCACATTGCTGGCTCATGGTCATCCTCCTATCCACCAGGACCCCCAGGTCCCTTTCCCCTTCGCTACTTTCCAGCAGGTCGACCCCCAACCTGTACTGGTACATGGGGTTGTTCTTCCCCAGATGCAAGACTCTACACTTGCCCTTGTTAAATTTCATCAAGTTTCTCCCCGCCCAACTCTCCAGCCTGTCCAGGTCTCGCTGAATGGCAGCACAGTCCTCTGGTGTGTCGGCCACTCCTCCCAGTTTTGTGTCATCAGCAAACTTGCTGAGGGTGCACACAGTTCCCTCATCCAGGTCATTGATGAAAATATTAAACAGCACCGGTCCCAGCACCGACCCCTGGGGAACTCCACTAGTCACAGACCTCCAGCTAGATTCTGCGCCATTGACCACAACTCTCTGCCTTCTTCCTTTCAACCAGTTCTCGATCCACCTCACTACTTGATCGTCAAGCCCACACTTCCTTAGCTTATCTATGAGGATGCTGTGGGAGACAGTATCAAATGCCTTACTGAAATCAAGAAAAACTACATCTACCGCTCTACCATCATCCCTCTACCTAGTCACTTCCTCATAGAAGGCTATAAGGTTGGTCATACATGACTTCCCCCTCATAAAACCATGTTGGCTGTTCTTAATGACCCCCTCATCCTTGATATGCCTAGTGATGGAGTCAAGAATAAGTTGTTCCATCATCTTTCCAGGGATGGAGGTAAGGCTGACCGGTCTATAATTACCCGGGTCCTCCTTCTTGCCCTTCTTATAGATTGGTGTGACCTTTGCCATCCGCCAATCCTCAGGCACCTCGCCCGTTTCCCACGACTTACCAAAGATGATGGAAAGTGGCCTAGCAATGACCTCCGCCAGCTCCCTCAGCACCCGTGGGTGCATTCCATCCGGACCCATCGATTTACAGATGTCCAGTTTGCATAGCTGATCCCTAACCCAATCCTCATCTACCAAAGCAAACTCCTCCTTTGTCCTGACTCCTTCTGGGGCTATAGAAATCTGAGGCCCTCGGGGAGAGTCTGCAGGAGTAAAGACAGAGGCAAAGAAGGCATTCAGCACCTCTGCCTTCTTTATATCCTCTGTCTCCAGGGTACCCACTTCGTTCAGCAGTGGGCCTATATTGCCTCTTGTTTTAGTTTTATTTGCTATGTATTTGAAGAAGCCCTTTTTATTGTCTTTAACCCGACTAGCAAGATTGAGTTCCAAGGAGGCCTTAGCTGTCCTAATTGCCTCCCTACATCCTCTAACAACTAATACTCCTATAATACTTGAATGAACTAGTTTTTCCTTAACTTCAACTAACAGATATCCTTAAGATCACTCTGTGACAGGTATCTTTCTCATTTACCCCACTGGTGACATTAGCAAATACCCACCCCTCAAAAAAAACCCACACCAAACCACGCCTAAATTTTAATAAGCTTAAAAACAAATACCAAACAACCCCAAACTTACTGAAATCTTTAGCAGAAATACTACTGAAGAAAAGGCTTTACCTGCTAGGCAAAGAAACATCTGATTCTTCATTACAAATAACAAAAATGCTCAATTGGGCAATTACTATACAACCAGAAAGTCTGCTAGTCTAATATCCCATTGCTGCTTGTCTTCATCAACACAATTAAGACAATTTCTTACAAGGGTACCATTAATTTTATTTTTCCCTTTTTCTTATCAGGATATTGCATCTGTATATTAAAAAGAATGATGATTACCTGTGATACCCTCTGCCAGCAGATCAGTCATTTTGCAGCACAGTGACAGTAATTTAGTAGTATAATCATCCAAAAGCATTACCTAATTAAAAAAATCCACAAGTATTCAGATAGATTATTCGGCTATAGTAAACCCATGTTATTTTCTTAACAACTTGCCATGGAAATTTGAAGCTGAAATCTATTACTCTGCATTTTCACCTACATACAGCTGGTATCTGTATCATTACCCACATTTAGCAACTTTGAAGGGGGAAATTAATCTCATTTAGCATGAGAAAGCAGCTCTCTGCATACAGGACTTCAAAGGATGAGCTGCATTGTATATGTAGCTTGTCCCCACTACTCCCTCCAGAAAGTATTTTAGAACTTTCACTTTGACACAGGTCTTGAATTCCTGCTAATTTACCCCATAGCCTGCTTATATATGTCCATACTTACCTACTCTAAAACTGCTTTACAGCTTAAGCAGCTCTAACAGATATCTTACTGCTGAATCCTGCTCCACTTGTATTGCACAGCAGCATCATAAAGTACAAGTCTTCCAAAAGTTAAACAGAAACACCTTCCAATTTATTTTTTTTCCCCAAAAACTTAAAAAAAAAAAAATCAAGACAAGTAACCATTTGTCTTACTATATACTCTGCTGTGTGATGAGACACTGGCACAAATTCCCCAAAGAAGCTGTGGCTGCCACATCCCTGGCAGTGTTCAAGGCCAGGCTGCATGGGGCTTTGAGCAACCTGATCTAGTTGGAAGTGTCTCTGCCCAGGATAAGAGGTTGGAACTAGCTGATATTTAAGGTCCCTTCAAACCCAAAGCATTCTATGATTTTAGACCTTGAGTTTTCATTATGTATTATACAGAGACTGAGTTAAGAAAACTAAAGTCCAACAACTGGACAGAAAATAATACTAAGTTTAAGTGCCAGCCATTAAATGATATTTTTTTTTCTGGTCTCAGAGATACAGATTACGTGTTCAACTGATTCCAACATTCTTGTAAGAATTATACCTTCCACTCTTCCTCTTTCTTGCAGTCCTCAAATATTGATGATTTTAGCTCTGTAAGAAGAAGCAAGAGATAGACAGTTTACCACTTAGAGGAATCAAATTGTTACTAAAAAATAATACTTCACCCATTAAGACTAATATGTTTAGATAACTAAAACAAAATTAAAAACCAACGCAGAACAAATCCAAACAAAGCACAAATAAATACCTCAGAGTTCTTTAGCACAAACTGTCCTTACCCACTTCAAAAAGATAGAGCTAAAGTTTCATTTTCACTAATAATAAACAGCTCCATAATAATCAGCCTGAATGATCACAGGCCTGTAGCTATTTCACTTGGGTTCTATTTTTTTATTTTTTGTGAACTCTTCCACTAAATGGACCGTGCATATGCAAATAATTTAAGCTACTTTAAGATAAAGGCAGCTGGAATGACAAATTCACAAACAGACCTATTTTAAAATACAGGCTAACTTCGGATGTCCTTGTTATTTCTCTGGAGTTCCAGAATAAGCCTAAGAAAATACCAGGTCTTTCAGGAACTGAAAGTAAACTTAAATAGGTATCCCATTATCTTTTCCTGCAATGATGACTTTGGGAGAAGTCTCAATTAAAAGGCTTATACAGGATGCAGCAATAGAAGTCAGCATCTAGTTATGATCAACTGCTTTTAAAGATCACCAGAACCAAGCTGCAACTTTCCTAAGCGATGTTAGCAGGCTAATGCAGATTAAGTCTCACAGCAATGGGATGTATTAATTAGAAGTCAGAATATCTGGGGAACTATTTAAAACCTTATGCTCATAAACACAGGAATAAAGACATGTAATTATTCTGTTCACTTTTCCCAGAGAACAGAATTTCAGACTAAACTGATGACTACTGCTGCCTATAAAAATATCTGGACCTTTCTCCCAAATGAAGAAACCAAAATTTCAATTACTACCAAAAGAAGGAGGAAGGAAAAAAAAAAAAAAAAGGAAAAAAAAAAGTAACCTTCAGAACAGTAGGTGCACATACAAATTAAGGACACCTATTTCAACAGCGTTTAGAAATATTAGTATATTCGCTTTTGTCTAGGTTCCTTTGGCATGACACCATCAAAACATACTGCATCTCTACCCCTAACCTCCAATGCCTCAGAATTCAACAGTTTCTCCATCTGGGCCTACTTGCTCAGGCAGCCTTCATTTCAGTTCCACCAACTCCGACACTGCATAGCACACAACGCTCCCAAGACATCATAATTCATGCTTCTTATGGCTATATTTTCCAAAGGTGTCCTACACAGACTTTTTCACACTAACACAGTTTTCTTTTTGAAAGATGGGTCTTTTTGCTTTAGCTTTCCAATGTGCTCAGGTTACAACTTAAAAATACCTCACACTCCACTGTATCTAATAAACTGACAAAAATACTGGTATAAAAATTATTTAAGCAAAAAGCACATTTTGCGTGGGATGCAGTTGGCGTATTTTGTTCATGATGCTAAACAGTAGAACTCGAGCTCAGTTCTCCTGAACCTTTTTCTGCTTATACAACTCCCGAAATCCATTATCATTCCCCCCATTTGCCTTCTGGGTTGCTTCCAATTCAGCATCCTTCCTGTTACACACAATTCACAGTTTTCAACAAGTTCTAGGTCTGTTAGCCTGGTGCAGAAGCCTAAATGCCTTCTTTGGATATACACTCTATAAAATCACAAAATGCTCATCACTGCAGAGTTCCTACTGAGATGTACTTCTTGGTAACACCTTTTTCTAGTATATAATACAGGCACATTTTTTCCTGTCACTTTTATACCATGTATGTGTTGCTTACATTTTCCTAGGTGTATACACAAGGTGTAAAAATAAATATTTAGCCTCATGAATATTTCATTAACCTTCTTATTTTCTGAGAACACTCTTACCAAGGAATTAGCATTACACAGAGTTCTTTTTAATAATAAATCAACTGGCCAAAAGCCTTGTCCAAAACCTCAAACGTATTTTTCATGCAATACATTAACTTATTTGCCTCTAAAACCTGAACAATACACAGAATCACAGAATCAACTAGGTTGGAAAAGACCTTTAAGATCAAGGAGCCCAACCATTACCCCAGGACTGCCAATCCCACCACTAAACCATGTCACTAAGGGAAAAGTGATCACCCCTCATGATCCCCAGTCACATCCACCCCTCATCTGCCCCCTCATAGCAGCCCCACACTATACAGCTGCCACCCCTCAAGATCTCCCCTCTGCCACCCCCCACAGCCCATGGCTTTCCCTGCTCTCACCTCATGATCTCCCCTCACACCCACCCCACCACTCCCTTATGATCTTCCCTCATGGCCATCCCTGCTCTCCCCTCACCTCTCATGGCTGTCCCTCCTGTCCCCTCATGCCTCTTGACTGCCCCACATTTCCCCTCATGATCCTCCCTGCTCTCCACTCACGGCCACCCCTGCTCTACCCTCATGGCTGTCCTTCCTGTCCCCTCACCCCTCATGGCTGCCTCTCCTGTCCCCTCACACCTCATGACTACCCCACCTCTCCCATCATGATCTTCCCTCACAGCCACCCCTGCTCTCGGCTCACAATCTCCCCTCAGCCCTCGTGGTCACCTCTCCTGTCCCTCATGATCTCCTCATCCCCCTCATGGCTGCTCCTGCTCTCCCCTCACTATCTTCTCTCACCTTCCCACTGACCGACGTCCCCGACATAGGATCATAGGATAGAATCACGGACTAGTTAGGGTTGGAAAGGACCTTAAGGTCATCAGGTTCCAACCCCCCTGCCTTAAGCAGGGACACCTCACACTAGACCACATCACTAAAGACTCCGTCCAGCCTGGCCTTGAACACTGCCAGGGATGGAGCACTCAAAACCTCCCTGGGCAACCCATTCCAGTGCCTCACCACCCTAACAGGAAAGAATTTCTTCCTTATATCCAATCTAAACTTCCCCTGTTTAAGTTTTAACCCGTTACCCATTGTCCTGTCACTACAGTCCCTGACGAAGAGTCCCTCCCCAGCATCCCTATAGGCCCCCTTCAGGTACTGGAAGGCTGCTATGAGGTCTCCACGCAGCCTTCTCTTCTCCAGGCTGAACAGCCCCAACTTCCTCAGCCTGTCTTCATACGGGAGGTGCTCCAGTCCCCTGATCATCCTCGTGGCCCTCCTCTGGACTTGTCCCAGCAGTTCCATGTCCTGTTTATGTTGAGGGCACCAGAACTGCACACAATACTCCAGGTGAGGTCTCACAAGAGCAGAGTAGAGGGGCAGGATCACCTCCTTCGACCTGCTGGTCACGCTCCTTTTGATGCAGCCCAGGATACGGTTGGCTTTCTGGGCTGCGAGCGCACACTGATGCCGGCTCATGTTCATTTTCTCATCGACCAGCACCCCCGAGTCCTTCTCTGCAGGGCTGCTCTGAATCTCTTCTCTGTCCAACCTGTAGCTGTGCCTGGGATTGCTCCGACCCAGGTGTAGGACCTTGCACTTGTCATGGTCGAACTTCATAAGGCTGGCATCAGCCCACCTCACAAGCGTGTCAAGGTCCCTCTGGATGGCATCCCTTCCCTCCAGGGTATCAACCAAACCACACAGCTTGGTGTCATCGGCAAACTTGCTGAGGGCGCACTCAATCCCACTGTCCATGTCAGCGATGAAGGTGTTAAACAAGACTGGTCCCAACACCGATCCCTGAGGGACACCACTCGTTACTGGTCCCAGCCGGACATTAAGCCATTGACCACAACTCTTTGTGTGCAGCCATCCAGCCAGTTCTTTATCCACCAAGTGGTCCATCAATCAAATTGTTATCTCTCCAATTTAGAGACAAGGATGTCATGCGGGACAGTGTCCATTGCTTTGCACAAGTCCAAGTAGATGACGTCAACTGCTCTACCCCTGCCTATCAGTTCTGTAGCCCCATTGTCGCTGGTCTGTTTTTTATTTGCTACTTACCTATAGAAGCTCTTCCTGTTATCTTTCACATTCCTTGCCAAATTTAATTCTAACTGGGCATTAGCTTTCATAAGCTGGTTCCAGACAATATCCCTGTATTTTTCCCAGGCCACTTGTTCTTGCTTCCACCTTCTATAAGCTTCTTTTTTCCCCTCTAAGTTTCCTCAGCAGCTCCTTACCCATCCATGGAAGTCTCTTGGCCCTCCTGCCACACTTCCTTCTAGTCAGGAAGCAACACTCCTGAGCTTGTAGCAGGTGATCCTTGAATATCAACAAACAATCTTGCCCCTCCCCCCCCATGCCCTCTAAGGCTATATCCCATGGACCCTTACTAAGCAGGTTCCTGAAGAGGCCAAAGTCTGCTTTCTTGAAGTCCAAGGCAGTGAGCTTGCTGCATGCTCTTCTCACTGGCCTGAGTATCTTGAACTTGACCATCTCATGATCACTACAGCCAAGGCTGCCCTGGAGCATCACATTTCCAACCAGTCCCTCCCTGTTGGTGAGCACAACGTCAAGCATGGCACCTCTCCTTGTTGGCTCCTTTATTCCATAATCCAGTTGTGCCTTGAATTTCATTTCAGTTATTAAAAACAGGAGTCAGCTTTACCCCATCAAGCAAAAAGATTTTATTCTAAACTATAAGTGTACCAGATACAGTGTACTTGCCCCTGCAACATTTCAACTGCTGTTTGTTTTGTCCTTGACCTGCAGCTGCTTTATCCAGACGACTCACTTACGCTGGTTTACAGACTCTCAAAATTATCTCATTTGTCTCACGTAAGCATTCTGAATGTACCAAAACTATTCATAAACCTAGATATGAACAGCATTTCATTTTTGTCCAAGCTTTCATTTCCTTCTTACGAATTTCATACCAACCATGCATCCTAGCTGCCCTCTCCAATTTCTTTTTCTCTGAATGTATTTAATTAGTTTAAGGCATTTTTATTCTGTTTTTACTTGCCAATCCAGATAAGTACTATACACAAACCTGACAGAAGAGCAGACTGCTAAATCCCCATGTGGAAAAGAAAACAAAAAACACAGCTTGGCAGAGTTAATAACCCATTTATAACACACTTCCTAAAGAAAGGACTAAACCAGCTTTCACTACAAGCAAGTGTACTGGAAAATAAAGTTGCAGAATTGCTGTATCATTTTACAAAATAAAGATGTAAGGCTAGGCTAAAATCTTGTCATAGAACTCTACAACACATGTGAAAGTTAAAAAAAAAAAACAAAAACACACCAAACCAACAACAAAACACAAATGAAAACCACACAGAGATAAACCCTGTAGACAGAATTCCTTGTGGAAATAACCTTATTTACATACACACTCAGAGACATGTAGTATATAGTGAATTTTATCCACAGGATTACTGCCTCCTAATGCAGGTAGGTTCACCTGCCCCGTAACTGTGAAACTGAACTGAAAACAAATCTATGAAGTAATCTGCTTAGATCGAGTCTAAAACTGCACCTTACAGACAAGGCTATGATGATGAAAAGAAGGGGTTTTAACAAAATCATACCAGAGCACAGATACAATACTTTTTGTATACACAACACAGGTGTAACTCCTCTCTCTATTCACAGACATTGACAACAAGCTGCCACATGTAGCATCACCATCATTAACATTATTTTCAGGCAAAACAGTATTTAAAAATAATTTTAAAAAAGCCACCTTTGCTGAAACATTAAAAAGCAGCAGTTTATAGCCCTGAATAATCCATATACAAAGTGCCAGACAATGTCTAAACTTAGTTCATAAATTTTCACTGCTGTAGTCTTGGAAAGACAAGAGTAACGACTTATCTAACAAAGCATTATCTTCAGATAAAGATTCCTTTTTAGAAAGTTTGCAATATAAATGTTTTATTATTCACCCTGCTTCACCATCACCTTTATATATTTATTTATGTTTCACCATTCTTCCTCACGTTCTTGCCCGCACTGGCAAGGCCATTTTCAAAAGTCCTTATACGCCATGCTGACTCCCCCAGCACTTTGATCAGGGTCTAAGTGCTCTGTAAAACACCATTGGACAAATTTTACAGTCAAAGGCACAAACACAGCAAAACAGGAAATGCACAGCTGCACAAACAGGGATTTCTAAAGGACAGGTTTTTAACTCATGAAAGCAGGGTACAGACGTCAGCAAATGAGAACTGAACACCACATAAACAGCCTGCTTTTCTCTTTCTCTCCTTTTTCTGTTTTCTCTTCCAGGGACATAAGCAAGCCAACTGGAGCTTACAGGTGGAAGTGGAAGAGGAAAACACAGATGAGAAGGAACCTCCCAGTCACTAGGCTGGCTGAGCTGCTCATTGAGTCACAACGCTGCTAACGCCTTTCCCCAGAAGTCTCACACTACCTGAAATACTTCTACTCCAGTAAGACAGGGAGTAGTTATAAGTTCATTTTCTCTAACAAACACCAGAAGAACCTGTTCCCAGACATGGAAATCAAATCCTACAGTTCATTTGCGAGAGTATCTTGGGACAGCAATAGCTTTTTCTTCTGAAAACTGTGAAACCCAGCGTGAAGGGGGAGTGCCACTTCGTGACAGAGAACCAGAGAGCCCCTTCCGCAGCCGGGAGCAGTCTACAAACCTGCTATTTCCAAGCAACAGGGCAGTCCTTGAAGAGCTGACTTAGACTTAACCTCTTTTAAGAGCTGGTATGACTGTGTATATCCTACATAGTTTATCTCGGAATAAGACAAAAACGCTTCCACGCAAGTGCTATCACCACAGGCACCCGAAGCACGGCCACAAACCGGGGCGGCCGCTTACCGCCACCCTCCGCCACAGGCAGAGAACAGCAGCCACCTCCAGCCTGTGCCGCATACCGGGCTCCCCGCAGAGCCGCGCGGGCCGGGCCGGGCCGGGCCGGGCCAAGCCGGCTCTCCTAGCAACCGCGTTCTACCGCCGTAGCTCCGAAACAGCGCGATAACGCGGCTCCAGCCGCACCAACAAGTACCCCGGCCCCATCTCAGCGACCACGCAACCGCGACCGCACTGCACTGCACTACGGGGAGGCGGTGCCTGAGCTGTTAACGATCCCTGCCGGCCCACACCATCTCCCACCAAGCGGCCCCACGCAGCTCCCAGACAGGGAGACGAGAAAGGGGGACGCGGACCGAAACTCCGCACTCACTCTGCCACACCAAGCTCTTCAACCCCCACGCCGCCGGCGCCATCTTGCTCGTAGACCCGGTCACCTGCCACTGCCACACCTCTCCCTTCCGCTGCCCTCCCCCGGGGCCGCCGCTCCCTCTTTCAGCGGAGGCCGGGCGCGGAGGAGGGCGCTGCCTGCTACCTGGGACGGGACGGGGCGGGGCGGGCTGCCGGCAGCCGTGCCAGCCCTTGAGGGGTCCTGCCACCTCCAGCCCCCGCTTGCTTTGCGGTGGTGCGGCTGGAAGTTCCCCCTGAGGAAATGCCGGGTGACCAGGACTCGTCCGCTGAGGAAGAAGTTTCCCACTGCTCTTCAGGGGAGCCACGGACGGCGGGAGCTGCCTCCGAAGCCCCGAGGCGGGCGTCTTGCGCGGTGTAGGGAGCAGCTGGGGAGCGTGCCGTGGTGCTGGGTCCTCTCCCGATGTAGAGCTTCCCTCGCCATCGTGACTCTCATAAAAACGTCTTCAGGGTCCCTCCTACCATTAGTGTAAACCGTTGAAGAAAACACTGGGGGGGTTCATGGAAAGGTACCGTTTCTTGACCTCCAAAATCGTCTGTGAGAAGTTCTAAAGACATAAAGGTGTTTTGTGAAAGGGGAACCAGCAGCTGGTACAGATACAAAGAAATGAGAAGAAACTGATTTTTTTCCACAACGCAAAGCATGAGGAAGAGTGGTTTCCAGGCTGTATGGCCGTGTTCCATTCGAAGGGGAGTACAACCAGGGCATCAGTCCTGACAGAAAAAGAGATCCTTTTAAGTGGACAAAAATGTCAATTAGATAATAAGCTGAAGAGCAAATGCTGAATTTAGATTGAGCATAATTATTTTATGAAGGTTGTAAAAACAATGCAGAAACTGTGTCCTGTAAACAGAAGGGGAAATGCCCTACTACCCGCCTGCCTTAAAGTTAAGTGCTGTGTCAGACTTGCTTCACCATGGCCTTGGTCAACCACCAGGAGGCTTCCAACCAGCAGAGAGGAGGGCATAATCTAATATGACCTCTAGGCCAAGGGAGTAAACCTGCAGACACAGTAGCGCTGCATAATACTGCTGGTCACAGCAGGGATCTGCATGAGCTCATCCCCGTGTGAAGGTTGGAACAAAGTTCTGGCAAGATGTGCCGTGCAAAAAGTAAATCATTAATGTTTACTGGGCTGCTTTTCAACCGCCTAGGAATGGTGAGTGCCACTCGCTTTAAAACTGTTTTCAAGAATTGTATTATGCTCTTTGCCAAAGTAGAATAAAAGTTAGGGTACAGACTATCTGACACTGCTTTCTACATTCATATTTTGTTACTATTGCACTTTTGCACTGTTTACAAGTGACTGAAAAATAATTTGTTAGGACCCAAGGTCTTTCAAAGTCTATGAACAGCTTGAAACCAGGTAAATAGACAGATTCAGGGAGAAAAAAAGAAGTAATACAATCTGCATACCTGTACCAAGTCTCAACTCACCCCACCCCAAAAAAAACATCCAAACAAAACACATGCCAGATGCAGGATCCCCTAAATGCAAATATTTCCAATGTTCTACAATGTTTTATGCTTTCTTCAGTTTCTTATTTTGTGCCTACAGCTCCTATTGCTTTCAGTGTGAATACTGGCTAGTTCAAAATACAAGGAATGCAAAACTGCAAGAAATGCTCTCAGAATTCAGTCATTCTCTGTTGGTAGTACATGTTCCTGCATACACTGCACCCTCAAGAGCCTGAAATGCTTAATCGTTGCAGTCATGCTGTTGCAGTATATGGACACTTACAGAATCATAGAATCAGAATAGTTAGGGTTGGAAAGGACCTTAAGATCAAGTTCCAACCCCCCTGCTGTGGGCAAGGACATCTCACACTAAACTGTATCACCCAAGGCTCTGTCCAACCTGGCCCTGCACACTGCCATGAATGGAGCATTCACACCTTCCCTGGGCAAGCCATTCCAGTGCCTCACCACCCTTACAGTAAAGAACTTCTTCCTTATAGCCAATCTAAACTTCCCCTAAGTCTTAACCCGTTACCTCTTATTGTAGCATATTCTTTTCATGATGTGAAAAACAAGCATTTGAACCTATTCATGTGTGGAATACTGTTGACACTGATTGTTTAGTCACATGCAGATTATGGCCTTTTTTTTAATAATTAGACTACAGCTATATGGGTAGCCATCATCATGACACAGTATGAGATCAAGTAGCAGTTATTACAGTAATCAATAGATTACAAATGTGAACAAGGGAAACAGCACTCCAAATTCAGTGGAATGCCTGGCATCTGAAATACAGGTCACTTGATAAGGCCCTGAACAATCATCTTGTCAAGACTTGACTATATCCAGGAATGACTGAACTGTTTTTTTGATAATGTTTTTTTTCCTTTTTGTAGCTTTCTCCATGTCTATATGCAGTGTGACATCATGAAGCATTTATCTCAGATGGCCCAAGCTGTCAGGAGCCTCTTCTTACAAAGTCACAGCTACAGCTGTGAATATTGTAGGCCATTCATTACTGGCTCATTTTAGTGATGTTACACTGAAAGTAACTCTAACTTCATTAATTCCCAATACTATTTATGCTTTACAAGCAGACACTATTGACAAGAACGTAATTACTCTTGCAGAAACACAGATTATGCAGTCAACAGGTAAGAGAAACTTTGTGTATTTTCCATTGACCTTTGTAGAAATGGGATTTTGTCCTTGATGTTTTATTGCACTGGTACAGAATAGCTGCCATTCCTGTTGAAGCCTTTTGCTGGTTCTCATACCGAGTTCAATATTTGCAAGAATAGCTCTTTTTTCCCTTTGCTTTTGATGCTGATAAACAGTATTTTTGTTTCATTCACAAAATGACTTGTAGCATGTAAGTAATAAATGGATATGGAAGAAGAATCTACATCAAAAGAAGTGCTTTTTTGTTTCATCACTGAAATGTAATTGAAAAAATTTTCTGTTTAAATTCTGTTTTTAAAATAATTTAAGTGATAATATTTAGAATTAGCCATTTTTCTAGTGGAATTTGTTGCATATAAAAGAAATTAGTGCAATAAAAATTGAAAATCAAAAAGAAACAGTATTTACCCTGGCAAGTATAAAACCCGTCTATTGCTATCTTAGCTAGAACAGGTATTCATCTTGTAAAATTTATTTCTGATATAAATCATGCGCTATATCTTCTCTACTTGACTGTTAGGTGAGCAACTCCCTTAGACTTGCGTAAGGATTTTCTGCACAGAATTTTTTGATTCTTACTAAAGACAATATTTTAAAATGAAAAAAAAAACAACCCATAGTGCAATAGCTTGCTCCAAGATCACAAAAGACACACAAAAATTGTTCTGTAGACATGGTCAAATAGAGTGTATGTTACCATTTTTACCAAAAAAGAGGGTGTCTGACTATAGCCGAGTAAGAAAATGCTTGGGACTATGACTGCAGACATAATGCTCAGGAGTTGTATAACTGTATAATAATGTAAGAGTCTCTGAAATCTCAGATTTGCTGCCTTGTTACAATTTTTTCTCAAAATGCATACTTTTTTGTTCCAAATATTTTTTACTTTGTTTTCTTAATGTAGGTGGGATACACCATTTTATCTTTTTTCTCTTCTAGTGAGGTTTATGCAGCCTTGCTTTACCAATATGTTAGTTCTACTCAGAAAATCCTGAATACTGGACATAAATTACTTGTGGTTAAGGAATACACCCTCTGTAGTTGTTTTTGTTACTGCAGTACACAAGAGCTCTTTCTGAATGGCCTGCAGCATAGCATAATAGAAAAGAATTGCATTGTTTGATGTTTCATATTATTGTATATCTACATATATCTGCTCTGAGCAGGGGGATTGGATAAAATTGCTTCGCATAGTCCCTTCCAAACTGAATCAGTTTAAGTTGCACTGATACAGAAATGCCTATGGTTCAGCATACTATTTCAGACTGTCTTGGATAAACATCCACTTCTTTGTATCTATTGCTTTGTACATTGCTTTCTACAAACATGCAGTATAGTTTATTTGATATAAAGACAAAACAGAGACCTCTCAGTGCAATCTCAGTTAAATAATAGTTATTTTCTGTACTGATTTCAAGGGTACTGTATTTTTTCTCTATTCAGACACAGCCAGTGAGTTTCATACCAATACATAAAAGGTTTTCACATAAAGGCTTCTGGATGCCAACGGCCATTCAAGATGGCATTCTGATTGTCATCCAAACCTCTTACTACTTGAGAGCACAGACTGTGCCCGTTCCTTTTGAAATACTGCCTGATGCCTCTGGTTTTGTTCACAGGGTCTCCTTAAGCAGATCTTTTTCTGTAAAATATGAAGGTAGCATACATTTTGTTTTGTAAAAATCATACTCACTTTTCAGCTAAACTTAAGTAGTATCCTCTGTAAAGCCAGGTAAGCTGTTTTCTTGAACAAGACACAGCAACTGGTCAGACTGAGTAGAATATTTCTCTATATTCCCTATTTTCCTTTATTCCACAAACTTTTAACTTCAATAAACGCACCGTGATTTCAATTCTTTGTTTTCCTTTTTCAGAATGTTTTTTCTTCAGTTTCTTGTGCACTTGTAAATGCATCAGTTGAAGATCAGTCCTTTCACAAGCTGTATCAAAATGTTCACTATCTTAATTGTAATAAGAGGGCACTCTTCACAAAGATTGTTTCTTAATAACTGAATTTTGCCTGAAAATAAACTGTTCTTTCACTGTATTTCTCAACCATGGCAAAGGAGGAGGAGCGCTGAAGAAAGAACTGGAATCAACAGTTCATCTTCCCTTGACAGAACACTGGCCTTGCAGCCTCTGCCCAAGGGTATACTCTTTTCAGAAACTTCTAAACTGAAGGGTATAATTAACAAGGCCAAAAGAAGCCTCTAGTGGCAAATGAGGTAAATTACAGTTGTCAGTACTTGCGACAAAACCACGCACTGCCCTGGCAGTCTTCAAGGGCAGCTCTCATCAGCTAGCCAGGGCATTTATTAAATGGCCAATACAGTTTGTCTCCTCCCATGATAAATGACAGCTCAGTATTTAGTTTCACACTGCAATGAAATGAACTTCTTAAAGTGTAAGCTTTGTTTCAGGGTATCAAAAAAATAAACAGATGATAACTGAACATCAGTATTAAAAGATACTGAATGCTAAGAATGACGGTGACAAAAGACTAAAAACTCAGAAAACTAATAGCAGGAGGGAGACAAAATTTAGTTTGCTATTTCTGCTTTTTTGAATACTATGGAATGAAACGTAGTTAGAAATTTAAGCCCTGTTTGTTTTCTCCTGGAGGTTTAAAGAAAAATCCTAATATTTCAATAACATGCCTAAATGATCTGCATCACACAAAAGTGAAAAAGGCAGAAATACCAATTTATTTCTACCTTCAGGTCACTTCATGTTCATGAATGAGTCACACTTAATGTTCTTCCTATTTTTGGGCTGCTGCATTTCTTTGCTACATCTTCCTACAAGGTACTTTGTATGAGTAAGGGATTTTGTGTACTGTCACACAGACTGAAAACGAAATGTGGATGAACCCAAACACTCATCAACTGGCAATGAACATGCAGGGAAAAGCTGACACCCAATACAAACGAATTAATTGAGAGTTTATTCCAGATGGTTCTCCTCACTCAGTATACAAGTCATCAGAATAATCTATCAAATAGACTTGGACTTTTATATGACTTTTTTTCTATAATGCATTTTGGTTTTTGCTTCTAACAATCTGTTAAAAAAAAAACCTGCCAGATGAAATGTTCAACACAAACTGCAACCCTTACTATTTGTAGAAAATATGACTTAAAAAAGGACACTATCAGGTAATTCTTAATGTTTACACTTACAAAAATGCTTTGGAAGCTTGAAACTAAAATCCTTTGTAATAATTTTCTTCTTCCTACTTCCCTCTTCCAACCTTCAATGCCTTTATTAGCCCACGATTATCATAAATGACAGAGTGCAGCTGCTGATGAAAAACATCAGAAGACCACAAATGGATAAACTGTGTTTAAAAAAAAAAAAAGTAATATGGAAGCTTACATGTTTTTTTTAACAAAAAAAATGCATAGATGGCTACGGTACTCATCTGCCAACCTTTACAGTGTCTGCTTGAGGTAGCCTTTCTAAAGAATTACTAAACAAGCCCCAACATAGTACAGATCCTTACATCAAAACCACTATCTCCTTGAAAGTCCACTCTCATTTAATACCAGTGGCAATCAACATAATACATTTTAAAAGCTTTTGAAAAAGAACAAAAAACAAACCAGCAGGTACAGTGGACATCCATGGTAGTTCTAGATCTGCAGCCCTCAATGTACATTGTATGCACATAAATATCTCAGCTATAATACACATTCAAGATCCATCCCTAAAAGCTGTATTATGTAAAGCACAGCCACACTAACTTCAGGATACCCATAATTCCACATCTACAAAATCAAAGTAGAATTAGTGGCAGTTTATTGCCTCATACAAATTTAACCAACATGGCAACCATGCCAAAGGAATTAAAACATTTTCAGGACATATGTACAGACTGTACATTTCAGAAACATCTGAACAATAAAAATTCAAGAACAATCTCTGCATTACAAATTAAACTAAACAAATGGTTTGAAACCGTCAATGCATTGAATGGGTTTACAAAGGCACTTCCCTACCCAAAATAGGAAATGACAATCTGCAGCCTAGAGGGAGGTTGGAGAAGAGTGCTCATCAACTACTGCACAATCTCAACTTTAAGAAAAAATAAGCAGGATTTAATCAAACATTTATAGGATTCAATGTGATCCACTTCGAAAAGAGTTCACACAGTCTCATCTTTGTTTTTCTGTTGTTTTTCTTGGCTCTCTCGTTCCATACTTTGGCTCCTTCGACGTTCATGTTTTTCTGAATGGTCCTTGGTGTCACTGTGATCATGTTTGTGGGAACGTTCTTTGCTTCTGCTACGCTTTCTAGACTTCTCTTTGCTGGGACTCTGGTCTCGTTTTCTGGACTTGTCAACGCTATCTGTTCTTCCTCTGCTTCTGCTTCTACTTCTTTTATTTGACTTCTCTTTACTTTCATTTTTATGTTTACTTGATTTCTCTTTGCTCCTGCTCCTGCTGCGCTTACCTGTGTTCTTACTTCGGCTCCTACTCCTATGCTTTCTTTCCCTGCTTCGACTTCTACTATGTTTTCTCTCTTTTTTGGAATCCCTCTTGTCATCCCGGTGTTTCTTGTCATCCTTGTCATCTTTGTGTCTTCTCTCTTCTGTATCACCCTTACTTTTCCTTTCTTTTGATCTTTCTCTAGAGCGATCTTTTTCCCTCTCACTACCTCTTTCCTTATCGTAATCTCTCTCCTTTTTCCTGCTCCGTTCATTCTCTTTCTCTCGCTCCCTGTCCCTGTCTCTTCTATCTCCTTTCCTGTCACGACTTCGACTACGGCTTCTGTATCTGTCCCTGCTTCTGCTTCGCCTTCGTTCTAGCGTGCGATCGGTGCTTCGAGATCTCCGTCTTTCCTTTTCTCTCTCTTTAGCTTCACGTTCTAATCTCTGCCGTTCTCTTTCTCTTTCTAGTTCTCTATCAAAGCTAGATGATCCATGACCTTCCCTATGATGACTTCTGCTTCTGGATCTTCTGGGAGACCTCCTTGGACTGATGGATCGTCTCGGAGACCTTTTAAAACAAGAGATATTCAATATGAAACACCACCTTCTGAAGTTAAGGGACCCTCTTTAGTTTCCTATTTATACTTCATGTAAACAGTCTTTATTTAATCTTAAATACCAAATATTTTCTAATTATTTTCATCCATTAGCATCCATAAACTGTTTGTCTATTGCCTTAAAGCCTATCCCACTGAAAAGACAGTATGTTTCTGGTCACCACTAGGTTCAGTATTAAACTTCTGACATTCTTTTAACATATAAATGACCTTGAACGTCTACGTTCCACGTGCCGGTCTATTTCTTCCATTCCCTCCTTGCACTCTTTCTTGATTTTTCTAGGTCTGCTTTTAATTTGCTGGTCAATGGCTTTCTGGACTGGCACAGGAATTCTTGGAAACAACGTGGAAAACCATTCAAGCTTAGTGAGGAAGGAACGAAGCATCTCCCCGATGGTCATAACACAACCCCCACCTGCTTTCACATCCAGGTCCTACAAAATACAAGCAAAAAAATATCCTGATGGTCAAAAATACTCTGTACCAATTTAAAAAAAAAAAAAAAAAAAAGCTGCTACACTAGTGCCCTCTTGAAGCCTCATGATTATTGAAAGTTACTTGTCTCATATTCTAATACATCTCCTCAGAAAAATTCAAAGTCTGCACCTTTTGAATTTGGCACTATGTTACAGAAAGGGAATGGGACTTAATCTATATGCATGCAGGCACATACTAATCCTGCAGCCATCTGGATGGTACGGGACTGTTGAGGAAGAGATTAACGCGAAATCCCCTTATACAGTCTGGCTATACAGTATGATCTTATATTTTATCTGAATGCTACAAAGATGAGAAGTCCTCTCAAACTACATTTAATACTCCATTTTGTGGATGTACAACTGCGTACCATCATACCCAACCCTGTGGCCTAAATCATTTATGAACTACATCATTGCCTATCTAAAAATGATCACAGAAAAACCTCTAGTATCAAATGGCATCCTAACAGAATTGGAAGCAATAGCAAACCAACTGCCATGAAGCAGTGAGGTTTCTAATTTAGAAACATGTAAAAAAATAAATAAATGAACAAATAATTGGAAACGCATAATCCATGATGACCATTGTCTCTGAAAAGGGTCATTACCGCATGAAGGCCTTCTTGCTATGCCCTCTCACAGCTCAGGACATGTTAGTCAGCTATTGTCAGTCCCAAACCTATAGTGCAAGCACACAAGGAAAGTGAGATTTGTTATCTAAACAGGAAGAGAAAATCTAAATGTAAAACTGCTTGCACTCACACACATTTAAGTGTTCAGATATACAGTTTTTCCAAATATAATCGCTGCAGAGATCTAAAGAAGAAAAAAAGGAGTTAAACGTAGCACCTGAAGAGTACGTACAGTTAAGCAAAATAAACATAAGAAGCATTTTGAAAAAGTAACTCTGTATCCTGGGAAGATTTTCACAGCAGCATGACAAAAGATGAACTGCTTCCACATATTTTAAGAACTGGAGGGGAAAAAAAGTCCTGTAGTAATTCCATATATATAAATATATTTGATTTATCCTAATGAGCTTGATCAGGATTGGTAACAAACTTAAGAAAAGCAGCCCCAAGCACTTTTTCCCTACATACTGCAAAGCTACTCAGAGCAGCTAGGAAAGAAACACTGATTCCAAAAATATACTGGGAGGTTTTAAACAATAAATATACACTGATCACCAGTATCTGCAAGAACTGAAATGTATAACCTACAAGAAGTGCTGTGAATAACGAACCAGGTAAGACCTGCAAAATGAATCGCACTTGTGATCACTTTTTTGTTCTGGGTATCAAGCTGTTTGTGGGACCCTGAAAATGAAGCCACCCCAATCCTCCTCAAAAATTACCACACTGCAGAGAAGAGCTCGTGTTAACTAGCACCACCTGGGGGAGAAGGAGGATATCACAGTGATGCAATCAAGATTTCAATTTGCTTGGATTTTTGTTACAAATATACAATAGCATAAGTTTACCTGAAATAACAGCTGTTTCCTTTGGCAGTGTTTTTGATACTTAGCATGAAAGAAGCTGTTCAAAATAAATACACTGCATGGCAGTCAGATACAGGTATAATTAACACTATTTTTAATACAAGCATTTGGACATCATTTGCAACATGTGAAATTTCTTAAAGTAGATGCCTACTGTCACACCGAAGAGGGCACGTGATCCTTCCTGTGCCATTCTTAAATCTAGGATGTAATGTAAAACCTGCTCAATACATACAAATTGCGAAAGCATGCTGAACTTCATGGACTGAGCAACCTCACCCACCAGCTCCTACTCAGCTACTCCAGACAGTACACATCAGAACTATTGTTCAAACAGTATACTCCTATCTGACCACATAATAATGAGGTCTCTTCACTGTTTCTTTTTTGGTTTTTCCCCATTAACAATGACATTAAGGTTACTAGAAACAATGCCACCTTACACAGTAATTAGGCTGGTTGTTTCTGCTCTGAAGAAATTCTGGACATGAACAACCACCAGAGAGATTTTGATGGATTTTTCAAGGCCAGTGTTGGTTTCCACTATATACTTTACACTCTTCTATGTAAGCACCAACTTCCCCTGTCCCAGCCATAAATGCAAAACACAAATTTAGCACTCTCAGGAATTACTATACCTTGCATAAAAATCCTTTTTCTAAAAACCACATGGAAGGTGCACTCACAGCACCTGCAGTCTGTAGTCTGGTTTAATGAGCCTGTTTCATGTGGCTTTGTAGTATCTGACACAGAAACATCCTACGCAATATACAATTCTGTTAAATCTTAGACACCTAAGCTTAATGACCCAGGTCCCAGCTCAGGCCTGCTTCTTGCACTAATGAATTAAATAACAAGAACATAACATTTTAACATTCAAACCTTAGAAAACCTTATCAAGGAAAGATAAATTTATAGCAGTTACACAAAAGGAAACAAAAGAAAATGAATTATTACCCTCGCCGACATACCTCTTCATCATCAAGAAAGGATTCAAACCAGTCCCATAGATCTGTAGGTGGCTGCGTGTACCTTTAAGTACAAAAAGAATGCAGAATCTTAATAGAGTTTTCCATATATTAAATTAATCATTAGTTGATTATATTGATACTTACCTAATATACATAAATCCAAGAGCCCTAATATATGGGGAGTCTGTATGAGTTATAAGGCCCATCACTTGCTTACGGGTGAGTTTCAGTGTAAATAATTTGTACAGCAGACAAAAGGCAGTAGACACAATTCCTCCAGTTCCAACACCACGCACCTTTTGGAAGAAAAAAGTTAGGTGACAATGCCAAAAGTCAAACACATTGCCCCCGCTCTATAAAAGAACACAAGAACTATAGATGAGGTTAGACATAAGGAAGACGTTCTTCCCTGTGAGGGTGGTGAGGCATTGGAACAGGATGCCCAGGGAAGTGGTGGATGCTCCATCGCTAGCAGTGTTCAAGGCCAGGTTGGAGGGGGATTTCAGCAACCTGGTCTAGCAGATGTCCCTGCCCACGGCAGGGGGGGGGGTGGAACTAGATGACCTTAAGGTCCTTTCCAACCCAGAATTCTATGATCCTAAAACTAACATAGGACAAAATCTAAATCTGCAAACAGAGCTATGTGGAAAAAGTAACACTTCTTGCATCCACAGCTCTGGAAGCATGGGGAACACATCAACTCTTTGCAATAAACATTGTTACATCTAGGGACTGAGACAACATACAAGCAAGTTTTGGCCTATGCTAAGAAATTTATTTATCAGACATAAAAATGCAAGAAGGCACGTACTTCTACTTACCCCTCCACACATCCCTGTCTGGCCTGCTGTTTTTCTGCTCCCCTTTTCCCATGGTTCAACATGCGTAACCTGAAAGGGTTGGTGGGAAAAAAGAAAATTACAGTTTCAACCTCCATAATGTTTTATACAAACCTAATGCAAACAACAGGTATCCTAATCAATCATAAATGGCTTGTCTTCTGCAAAATTCAAGATCGAGTCTGCTTTGTCATTAAAGCAAAACATTTGGGTTTTTTAATTACCACATTAAGAAATTATAGCTAGACAAATTAAGTTTAAAAACAAACAAAAAAATAAAGCCCCGAAACACCTCCAAAGCAAGCAGCCACGTTTATTCCGTACTCCACTTACTTTCAAGTACTTTATGACTAAATCACATCATTACCATTTTCTATGGCAACCAGATTATTACCTTCATTTAAACTATCTCCTAAACAAGTTTATTAACACCTGCTGATAACACATAGAGCAGTCAAAATCTACCGTCTCATAGTCATATTCCATGAATTTAGCTAGAGATTTAAGTATCTACAATTACGGCAAAAGAAAAATGTCCATCAAGTGTAGTGGAAAAAGACAGGGTCTTTTTCTGTAAACTGCAGTGATGTTCTTGGATAAAACGGTTTTGAAGTACTAATTGAGTAAATCCTACCTAATTCCAGTCTTTTAAGATGCATTTAGAGGTGAGTGCACAAACACAGTTACTCAACACCATTCCATACATCGGACAATAAATCACAAGCGATTTAAGAACTATAAAAGTGTTCAAGTTATATTTGAAATTGTGAAATGCAGAGAAGTTACATTTGACTCAATAAGCAAGTACATTTCCTCAACGCATCAACTTTAAAAAGCAAGTAAAAGTGATACATACAGTGGTGTTACAATGGATTTGGGATAAGATTTTGTGCTCTGCAGTTGTAGTGGAGTTTACATTCAAAATGCTTTAACAATACTTGTAACAAAACTAAGTGCATGATCACCTGAAATCAGAGATATGCCAACGGCTGGAGCTGCTGAACTGTCTGGGTTTTTTTGTGAAATGCCAGTACTGCAGAAATCAAAATCCACTTGACTTCCTGTATTATTTGCATCATACAAGAAGTTCACAAATACTTCATAAGCAATACTGCACATCCTTCTGATTTTTTTTTTTTTTACACATTTGCCTCTCACAGGAAATAGTATTTTTTGTCAAAGGATCAAGTACAACACTATCACAATGGCAGTTTTGATTTTTTTACTTATTTATTAGCCACAAACAAAATAAATATGCTGGTTTAAAAAAAAAAAAGAAAAAGCCTTTCAACAATACTCATGTCACAAAAGAGTACTTAAAGTTTTGATGCTACAAAGACTGCTGTATATGCTTAACTTGTTGAAAGATACAGATTAAATGAAGTTAAAGGCATTCACATGGTGCTAACATCGGGGATAAAGAAGAGGAAGTCATGCACTTTGCAGACAGAACTGAAACAAGACCAGAACTACAAGTGAATATATTCAGATACGTGCACAGAATCCATACCTTCAAAGACAGTCCCTATCACCAGCTGCCTCTATGACTTAACATTATCTCTCCCAATAAGCCAACACCCATCATTCCCAATTTTTTAAATGAAGCACTTATTTTGGTTCCCAAACAAATACACCTGAAAATACAGCCGTGATGGTGGACATGGTGCTCATTCAAGGGATGGGGGGAGGAGAAGAGCGAGGAGGCAAAGTGTGCAATTGTTCAGAAACCTTGAAATAGGAACAGAACTCAGATCATCTGAATACCAGTGAAGTACCTTAACCATGATGTTATCTTCTCCCTCACACCTATAAAGTAAATGGCTGAGCTTTATCTAGCACACAGAATAAACTGTCAATTTGGGTAAACAACCTTTATTTACATTGGATTAATAAGCAAATATTTAATGGTTTATCAAATTTCTTACCCAATTTAAGATACTTAAGGAATGAAACACTGAGACAAGCAAATGAACTATATGACCTACTGCAGTTAAGCTCTACCAATACTAAGAAGACAAACCACATAAAATATTTTTACCCCATCTGAGAGGGTCCCTGTAAACTAATGTAAGCTCTCAAATTTTCTCGTAATAGATTTCTTTAAAAATTTTTCAGCACTGGCCATCAACTGCAAAAATAAACTTTGCTGCTTTCAGTTCTGACAGTAATAACGATTTATCTCATATGCAGCAAGTGGTAAATTAATTGAAGCTTTGTCAACAATCGATGTTACTTTAAGTATTAGGAGAATTGAGTAGTCCACTCTAAATGACAGAGGCAAGGAGAGAAGTGCTATCATTAAGATGAAAAACAGTAGCACTGTCTTCATAAGTATGTGTGAACAATGCCAAAAAAACCTCAAAACACTTCTGTGGAGTTATTTTTAATAATGACAGTGCCCTAAGTAACTAGACTTGCCCTGCTTAAATAAGACAAAAACACTACATTTTTATTTCCAAGTATAGTGAAACCCTCTGACACACTAACATCATCAAGCAGAATCAATTCACCAGAGAAAAACACCTCAATCACCACCAAAGTACAGCTGACTGAAGAAAGCAGCTCTGAGTTATCTAAGTTTTGCTCTCATTATAAGAACAAAGAATGTCGCTATGTTGATGAGCATTAATTATGCATACCTCCACCTGGGAAACTGGCTTGATAGAAGCCTTGCTGCAAAACTGATTCAGTCCTGCTAACAAAACAAGAACCCAGACATGGGTGCACTCATACAGTTCAGTTATATCCCCAGCACTGCCTACTTAACACCAAAAGCAGCACTAAACTGAACAGGTTTTTAACTGGGTGAGAGGGGGAGATCCTGACCTCCAACTGAGGAAGAAGGCCACATGCAAACTCTTGCTGAAACCACTTCTGCGCAGTTACAGGGCGCCGACGGCCCCTCAGCTGCGCGCAGTGCCCGTCTGTGAAATGACACGCAGATCGGGAGCCCTCTCTACTCCCTTCAAATGAAAGCACGGACCTCAGACGGCCATTTCATCCCCACTGCCGCTGCTCACACTGCCCACTTAAATAATAACCTGGAACTCCATAATTCCAAATGCGAAGCGGAACACGTTTGTGTTGTAAAGGAAACAGCACCGTTAAATCCCCTAATCGAGCACTAAAAAATACATTAGCTCCCACCGCTTACGGCAAGGGACAGGAAGGCAGAACAGAGAACCAGCACCAACGGAAGACTTCCCCCTTCAAAACCCCCCACAACAGGGAGGCTTTGGCCAAGCTTCAGCGCAGCCCCAGGGAGCCCGGGGCGCGGCCCGCAGGCTCACCTTGAAGTAGATCTCGTCCACTACTTCGTGGTAAGTCTTGAGCTCATAAAGCTGCACCTTGAAGTAGGGCGACGAAAGAATGTTGGTGAGGATCATCGGATTCAGGTTCATGGTCTTCTCGTTGCCCCACAGCGGCAGCACATTGCCCTGCTTGCCTGAGGCCGCTGGCTTGGGGGCTCCGCTCTGCAGCTGCTGCTGGGCCGGTGGGACGGCACCAGGCTGGTGCTGGGCCGCCTGCTGCCCCTGGCAGTTCCCAGCGCCGACGGCGGGGCTGTTGTTGGCCATAGCGGCTCAGGCCCGGGGCAGGGCAGCAGCACGCGGCCTGCGGGGCGCACGAGCGACCGGGCCACACCACACCAGACGGCGGACGCAGCCTCCACCAACCGCTGACAAGATGGCGGACTCCACGGAAGTGACGAACACACCTTCCGGGGCCGAGCCGGCCAATCCCCGCGGGGGAGCGTGGCGGCGCTGGGCGGGAGAATGCCCCCCCGCCCTGGTCCTTTCCCGCGGTGTGGGCGCGGGGGTGTTTTTTCTCCTTCACCCGCCGGCCGCTCCCGTAGCGGGGAGGCGAGACCCGTCGCCAGCTTCTCCTTCTCGTTTTTGGGTCGCGGGGAGCGCGCCCTCCTTTGCCCGAGGGTCGCTAACGGCCAGGCCGTGGTTCTTTCGGGCGACCCTGTCGAGCACAGTGCGCGGGGGTCGGACAGCTGCCGTCACGGGAACGCCACAGACCACGCCAGACGTTTAGCTAACGCGGTAGTGGGGCCATCGGTCGTGCTGGCCGTTGGTAACGAGGGCAGGGCACAGCAGGGGAGCGAGCACCGGCGGCGCTAACAAATAAGGACAAAGTCGTTGAGCTTGCAGGGATCTCGGCGGAGGAAGCGTGTATCTGCGGCCAGGGTACAGCAAAGCTGGCGCGCTAAAACTAGCGCTGGGTACGAGGCTTGCTCCCCCAGCAGGCAGAGCAGCTTCTGAGGGTTTGTCATACACCAAAAACCTAACTGTGCTGCTAAATCCGAGCTGAACATCTCCTTCGGAAATGAGTAATACAGACTCGGAACAATGAGAATTAGGTTAACGCATTTGAAAGCATTAAGATTTAAGAAATTAACTGTTAAATGCCAACAGGAAACAAACTTCAGTTTTGCCTGAAACTTAAATATGTCGAGGTTACATTTAACTCATTATTCAAAGTTTTCCAGCAGGTTTTTAACTGAACGCTCTTGCAAAAGCAAAATAATAATAAGTTAAAAACTAGTTACAAACTTTGATATCAAGCTTTAGCCAGAAGTACAAAAGGGAGACCGAATGTACAGGAATTGCCAAGAGATTTTGAACATGGAATGAATGTGCAATAAAATCACTGAAAGTCCACCAAAGTGTCAGCAACCTAGGCATAGCAGGATAAAATACATTGTACACACAGAGAAGGGCTTTGCATTGCTCAGCACAAAAGGAAAGGGATGCAGGGTTAAGTTGGTTAGGAAGCAGCATCTCTAATTGTATACTATTTAAAATTTATTTATATTTTGAATTTGAAAACTAATTTAATTTAAATACTTCCAGCAGTATTTACCTCCTTGTAAACAGTGTATAATCACTCTTCATTATATGTTGAAAACCTTGTAAACAGAACATCTCACTCTTCATTACAAATTGAAAACCTCAGAAACAGTGACTCATCTTCATTAATCTGGCCCTTTAACTTACCTTAGAGCTCATACTGTAGCAGAAAAGTGTTCTTATCAGGGCCCAGTTTGACAGTTACCAGTTTCTCTAAACTGCCTGCTCTGCTATCTAAGCTCTTCATTTAGCTTAGAAAAGTACACCCCTTTTCTAGGAATAACGTCTCCAGACTCCTTTTGGCCTCGTTGTCCCAAAGATATTAACAAAGATATTAACAAAACCATTTATTAGCACAGGACTCTTGAGGCAGCAAACATCCATTTAACAATCTCATGAAATTAAAGAACTAATCACAAAATTAATTCTACCGAGGTGTTGTAGCAGTGAGGTAATCTTGTTCTGGAGACAGCTAGCTAGAGTAGTGACTTTGAAGCTGAGTGGTTCTGGTGGGGTTTTTTAGGGTATCCTTGACTCTCTGAGCACTTCCTTAATGTCTTCTGTAATCACTTCAAGACAGCCTGTATTTCTGTGTAATTTATGTTACCCAAATTGTGTTTTCATGTGTTTATCTTTTGCTGTTGGAATATTTAGTCAGTATGATTCAAGCCTCAAGTGGTTTTCCTCTGTATGACATTTTTGTTCTTCTTGTGCAGATCCTTTTTGGTGGTGATGCTGAAACCTTTACAGCTGCAAACCAGGAAGCCATTTGCTCAAAATGAGATTTTCTTTCCTCAAGCATCCCAGCTGGTCTTTATACAGAACAGAGCCAAAACAAAACAAACATACACTTGAACAAGGAGGACTGCAAGGAACTATATATATAACAATAAAAATAAGTAAGAGGATGGTGCTATATGCAAAAGCCTAGCCTCCTTTCTCATTCAACAGATGAATTCTGAATTTGTCTCAAACAGGCCTACTCTGTTAGTTGAATCTGAGGAGAAAAGTACTGGTACCTAGTCGCTGAACATCCTCTATCCTCTGAACCTGCTGTGAGAGGAATGTCTGTTAGCTCTTGAATTGTAGGTTAAGCAGTATTGCTGCATGTATTTTTCTGTCAAATATCAGTGTATTGTCTTCTGGCAGTAGTGCTGCATTAGATACCTTCTGCTATCGCATTTAATTATGTGTAGTGCAGCTTCAAAAGGAAAGTCCAGGAACTGCATACAGTTCTCTTTCTCATCCCAAACACTGAAGGATAAAATAAGTTTTAGCAGTTTAGGATTTCTTGATTCATGACTTTCTACTATGAGATGCTTTTATTCCAGTATAGTCATATATTTTTTGCTCTTTGTATGGTACAGAAGTAACAGGCTTCTCTAAAAATAGCTTGCTTAATTTGTGGACATGCTTAATTAAAGACAACCGGAACTTTCAGTTTGAATTTACAGATTGTAATATTAGAAATACCTTTGAACTGAAGTTTCTGAGGAACCTCATCAACCTGGACCTTGTTTGAGCAGGGTGCACTAGATAACATCTAAAAGTCCCTCCCAACAGAAATTACTCTATGATGTCGTCAGACTTAAGTAGATATACCACTGCATGAAGAAGGGAGATGTGTGACACAATGGACCAAAACAGACATAGACTTTAGACATACTAAATGATTTATTTTTTTTTTTTGTGACAGAATGGAGAAATTTTATGTTATGAGGAATAATCACAATATTTTTTCAATTTTTTTTTTTTTCTAGCAAGAAGATCAGGTTCGCTGGGGTCAAAGCAGATTGTGCAGCTTAAAACTACTAATAGGGCTGTCTATTTCTTTCATGTTGTCAATCTTCAAAAGATGGGATCTCTGGTCAATTTTGCCACCCAATACAAAACAATGAAAAAAGAGATTTCTATGACTACATTGTTTGATAATAGAGAATTAAACATCTGATAATTCTGAAGGTTTTATTTACAGTGGTACATTTTTGGGTGAAGTCTTACAAAGGAAATTGTGTGAATTCACAATTTGTTGCAAATTTACTTTTACTGTATAACTTCACTACTATTCTTTCCCCCCCCCTTTTTTTTTTCTCTTAATAATGTCATATTGAATTATGAGTAGAATTTTACTGAGTACCAAAATCTATAGCATTTTAATCTAGGACACTAAAGACTTCTATTAATAAACTTTACAATATCTCACTGAGATGCAAATATTATCCACAGTTTACGGATTGTCTAATTAAGACACAAGTACTAAATGATAGTTCAGGATTAAACTGCGATTCAGGCAAAAAGAACAACTGTGGATGGATTTTTAGCAAAGAATGGCCACATTCCCAAGTCAGCAAGTGCCTACATGGAGTTCGACATGAAATAAAGATGAAGAAGGACATGGGTAAAGAAGCAAAAGTAACAGTGCAAGTGAGGTAAGAAAAAACTGGAATATGCTAAGATACGAAATAGTGAACTGTTAGCGAGTTTTAAAGGTTAAGTTCCTATATGCTTATTTCATCAATTTTATACTAGTTGCTGTGTGCTGCAAGAATATGTATCAAAGCATAATATACTAAGCTATTGTATATGTATTGATTATACTACAGCAAACTATTGTAAGCAGATGCAGACAACAGTATAAAAAGGATAGATGCTTTGTACTAAACGGCTTTTATCTGATCACATTGATCACTCTGACTGAGTCCATTTTGAGTTATAAAACAAAGAGACTTGAACCTATCCTTTCTTGCACAAGGTATTCATACCTTTAGCTCAATAACAGTTTATTTTCTTTGTTAAAAAGCGAGGACCTAATTAAAAAGTTAAAATCAATTTACTAGACTACTCAAAGGCATTTAATGGGAATTATTCTCTACACATAGTTTCTACTTACAGCCAAATTAGGTTGTGCAGGTCTTTAAAGCCTATTGAGGGAAAATCCCACTAAAGTAATTGACCAGATGTTATATATAAACTTTAAAGAAGTTTGCTCTGTATGCTTTGTAACATTACTGATTTTTACATATTTAAACCCTGTTTGCAAGCCAAGCTCCCATTGAAATAGCAACTCATAGGCTGCCTCATACACTGTTGTTAGCACTTCACTGTTGTAACAGAAAAGGACCTCAACTGTGAAATTGTATGGGTGGTTCCCTATTTCTACTACTCATAAACCAAAAATAATACAAAGAAAATTGCTGTTGTATTCCAAAACCTAAAAACCAACTTCAAACAGAATGAAAACATTCCAGTATCTTGAACTAATTGAAAGCGGCAGGATTACCAGTTTGCAAGCACACTTTGATACATTTCTTAGCTATTGAGTAAACAAGAGAGCTAGACTGCTGTTAGCTACTTATATATACTCTGTGTAGACCACATCCTGCAAAACTTATAGCATTAAATAGTCAAGGTTAAACAATCACAGGCACATTTCAGCATAAAGACTTTCAGTATTTTCTGAAAACTAAAAAAGCATTGAAATATAGTTTAGCTAACAAATACTCTCTGCTCTCACTCCCACCATATCCAAACTTCCTTAAATCCTGGACAGAATCGATAGACAACTCTTTTTATATAGCAGGCCCACCCTGTGATTAGTAAAATGCTTTACATACTTGTGAACAGAGAAAGTAACAAGCAATTCAGCTCCATGTTTTCCTTCCTGGTTTCACTGTTCATCCACACAGTTGCTTGCTCCTTGAGGGACAAATCCTGCTCCAATGTAGAAAATACTCCATAAATTGCTGCAAAATATATTGATTTGCTTTGGGTTGTTTGTAGTTTACCTCACTGACTTTGACAGGACACTTTGACTTCATGTCACCACCACTGCAATACCTTAAATTTCCATTATGGAGAGTACCAAATCCATCTGCAAGCACAGGAGCTGTACTGAGGCATAAAGCAGCTGGCAGTACCAGCATGAGCAGTAGGGGTTTTTTGCCTTTTTAGTGTGAAGATTAGTGACCATCACCACTCCCAATCACCTTGTAATTACACTGAGGGAAGCTGGCACAGGCAGAGATAAATACAGCAGGTGGATCTCTGGATGCTCATGTGCTGGTAATCATAAAATCATCCAGGTTGGAAAAGACCTTTAAGATCAAGTCCAGTCTTTACTCCAGGACTGCCGAGTCCACCACTAAACTGTGTCACTAAAGGCTTCATTTACACAGTTCCAGAACACTTCCAGGGACAGCAATTCCACCACTTCCCTGGGAAGCCTGTTCAGTGCCTGAGCACCGTCTCTGTGAAGAAATTGTATCTAATTTCCAATCTAAACTGCCCCTGGCACAGCTTGACGCCGTTACCTCTTATCCTATCACTTGTTACTTGGGAGAAGAGATCAGCCGCCACCTCACTACAACCTCGTTTCAGGTACTTGTAGAGTGATAAGGTCCCCCCCGCCCCAGCCTTGTTTTCTCCAGACTAAACAACCCCAATTTCCTCAGCTGTGCCTCATCACACCTGTGCTCCTGTTCCGTTAAAACAAGACACCACCCTACATAAAAAGAGGTAAGCAGAGGTTTTGCTGCGTAGAACAGCTAGTTCCCTGTTAAAGGGCAGCAGTTCCCTGCGCTCCAGACGACCAGCCGGAGCCGAGGTGTTTCCGGGCAGGGTGTGAGTGCCGCGATAAGCCGCACGGGGTGGAGAGCTTCGACAAAGGCGGCTCTTACTCCTCAGGCCCTCTGTTGAGGGCCAGCTCTCAGCTCCCGCGCGTTCTTTTCGTAGGGGGAGGTGGTTGCTTGCTCGAGGGTCAACCCTAGGGAGAGAAAATGGAGGGGGAGGGGTGCGGGAAGCCCAAAAAGAGGAGCAGGGGTTGAGGGGGAAGCTATCGAAAGGCCGTGGAAGGCCAGCTTTGCTCCGCCATACACGTCGTGGGCACTGCGGAGAGCGGCCCTTTGGAGAGGGAGGAGGGCTCGGGCTGGGCTGGCCTGGCTGCTCTGCGGCAGCACTGTCGAGGGCTGAGGTAGCTGTGGCCAGGCTCGTGCAGAGTCGGGAGGGCCGGGGCGCAGCCTGCGGGCGTGAGCTTGTGGGGGCCTGGAGGTGGGCGCTTGCGAGCTCGCTCCTCAGCGGGCTTATTTTGCTCCTGGGGAGACGTGTAATTGTCCGAACACTGAGGCCGCTTCTTCTTTTGAGGGAGATATATATATATATATATATATATATATATATATGTAAAATAGATCTACACCTTATGGTGCGTTCGGGTTGTTTGCAGGCTCAGTCTAGCTGCTTTGGTTGGCTGAGCCTGGTGTTCGTTAGAGCCAGTAGTGAGCTGAGGCTGAGCTGCCGGTGCTGGGGAATTCTGTGCCCACAGTCTTCCACTTAATGCGATTCCCGTGGGAGCGCAGTCGTCGTGCATTAGGGCCTTATTTTCAAGTTTAGGGGGGATATTTCTTGTTAAATATTTATGTGCGCTGAAGTGTAGATTTTAGTAAAAGGTGGGAGAGTTGGAATTGCACTAATGGCTGTGATTCTTAATGCCATGTTGTATTATATTAGTTTATTTATAGAATCCAGGCACAAATAACCACGATTTAGCTCGTAGTAAATCTAAAGCTGATGCCCAGCAGAGCACTTCTTTTTGCACTATATAGTAGTTATTTATATATTTCCTGCTGGTTGTTCCATTGTAGAAATTGTGTAGGGCTGTACGTACACAATTCTAGATACTAAGTCATTTGTGTTGTAAGATAAAGAAAATAATAGGTGAAAGGGGAGAAAGCAAGCATCTCCGTGAGAAATTACAAATTTTTCCTCTCCTGCCAGAAGAGCTAAGGAAGATGAAATAAGCTGTAGTTGTGTAAAAACTATGTAGGTATGCTGGATGGAGAGTGATAAATTATGTAATTTAATAATTTGTTTAATGATTGCATATATATAATGGTTTCTTAAAAGGTTATTTGCATCATATGTGGATGCAGCTAGTGCCTTATTTTGCTAAATGCTATATTTTTGACATTCTTAGGATAAAATAGTGATCAAGTCTACCTCTGCTTAATTGTGAAAACAACAGACTGTAATTTCATATGTTAAAAAGTAATCTGAAAAATAAGTGTTATCTTTCTATTTCAGCATTAGGAAAATATTATGGATAAGAACTTTAAGGAAGAGAAGTTTACAGGATTTACTAAATTTACACCTCCTTTGTACAGACAACGCTACCAGTTTGTTAAAGATTTAGTGGGGAAATATGAACCTAAGAAGGTTGGTATGTTTTGTCTTTTTATGTTAGAAATTAAAGGCAAAAATAAAGACATTAGTTCATTAGGTATTTATATAATAACCTTCATGCCCCCCATGGCTGTTGTTGTGATACTCATTTTGAAAATTTAAGTAAGTTAAACTATATACATGATGTTGTATTTTGTCTGCTCTTTTCTAACGAGTCACTCCTCTGAAAATGGAAGAAGTTGCAGAATACCTCTGTCTTCAGGTTTAGGTCAGAAAATGTTTATGTCTTAGGGAACATGCAAGAAATTAATGAGAAATGCTGTAGCAGTGCATTTATGAACTTGTAGAGGTCATGGCACTAAGATCTGCTTTTGGATATAACAATTTGGGAGTGTTGCATTTGTGTTTAAGTGTTTGAATTTTCTGACTTGGGGTGTAAAATGTGTGTGTGTAAACTTTTTGTTTACCTACAGGGTTAGAGGTAGGCTGAATAGAAACAACTCATGACTTAAGGGTTGGGAGCTGAGCCTTCCAACCTTGACTTTGGAATGAGAAAGAGCAGTGGGGTTTGGTTTGTGTTCACAATGGTTTGGATGGAGAGCAGTCCAGTGAAAAGCAGTGGTGAACATGAAAATTGCCACAGCTTTCATACTTAATGACTTATCATTACTTGTGAAAGACATTCTTCAGAGTCAGCGGAATGTTCTACGTGTACTTGTTTATAGCTGTAAAACCAGAAAGTTAATGCTTTTAAAATATCTTGTAGGCTCTTCAAAGAAATTTCAAATCCACATCTATCCTGCTTGCAACTGTATGTTTTGGTTATGATTTTAAAATGGTTCTTTTTATCATTAAACAGCTATTTTGAAATAAATATAGAATTTGTTATGCAAGGTGAAATTGTTTGGAAATGCACAGCATTGACACATTGTTTAATATCTAACTTACAGGTGGCAGACTTAGGATGTGCTGACTGCACGCTGCTTTGTATGCTGAAATTCTGCAGTTGCATTGAAGTGTTAGCTGGGGTAGATATCTGTGGAAGTGTAATGAAAGAGAAAATGTAAGCTCTTGCATGTTGTTAATTTAAGGTTTGTATTTGGCTTGACCTAGTGGCATGCTACGTTCTTTCTTGTAAAGAAGTTCAAAATAAGGGCAAATGTGGAAATACCAGCTTGGCAAATAAAGAGTATTGTTGTTAATTACATTGCACCTGTGTCTGTGCACCTGGCTGTAGATGTGCCTAACATCACCACATGTGGCAAAGATCCAAGTCATGGAATGGCCCTGAAGGTGTGTTGTGTACACCTGGGAATTACAGTGTTTGTGAAGGTACTTAACAAATTTACATGTTATATGAGTACCATGGAGTTGTAGAATCAGCTGTGTTAGAAAAGACCTTTAAGATGTTCAAGTCCAACCCGTTATGCCAGGACTGTGAGGTTTTGCGTTTCACATTTGTGTGTTTTGTGTGATGCAGTATTTCAGAATGAAATTTGTGCCTATATTTTAGTTGTTCTTATTTGGGAAAAATAAGTCAATATGATTGCCTAATAATTTCCCCCAAATTCCTCTAAAATATGTCAAGAGCTGAGCTACTTTTAAAATTACAAGCATCTTTCCAAATGTCTTGAGAGTACAGTGGAAAGTTTTATAGATATAAGGACAATTGCTGGATTAACTCCTTGGCTCTTTCTCTATCACAGTAGTCATAAAAAGTGTTTGTATTAGAAAGGTTTTTTTACTTTTTGTCAATCTGTGTAAAATTGTTAACCTTTTTGAGATTCACAAGGGATCTCTGTAGGAGGTTAGCTAGTTCAGTTGCATGCACAATTTATGTTGCCCTAAGGTCCTTTCTGTAACGTTGTGTTTTCAATACTTTTGTAGGCATAGGTTGTCTCCTCTTCCTGTTGATTATTTGCAACCACGTGAAAGATCCCTAACTGTTACCTTGCATCATGGTTCAGTTGCCCATAAAGATCCTTGCATGCTTGGTTTTGACTTGGTAACGTGCCTTGAACTGTGAGTATTAAGCCAACATACTATGTTTTTCCAAGTTCATTAGGGCCTGCTTTGGAATTTTGTCTGGACTAGAAACAGAGTTGAGCAAACGTTACAGTGGAGTAGCAGAATATGTCATCTTCTAAATTGTGCTTAAGCGTACTAAGAAACTGATGTGGTGGTAGCTTAATGGCAGGAGAAGGATATTGATGGGAAAAGTACAAAATGAAGGAGGAAATTGTCACAGACAAAAACCTCTAAGCTGCCACTCAGCCACATTGCTAGTGTTAGGCTATTGCAGTGCTAGGCTTAAAATTCCAAGGTATAGATATGGGTTTAGGGTGTTTTGACTGGTTGTTAATAAGATACATTAGGGTGTTCTTAGACACATACATAAACTTATCCTTTACAGAATAGAGCACCTGGAAGAATCGGAACTAAAGAAGTTTCCTGAAGTGGTGTTTGGTTTCATGGCTCCAAGCAGGGTTGTTATCAGTACTCCAAATTCTGAATTCAACCCTTTACTTCCAGGAGTGAAGTTATTCAGAAATCCAGACCACAAATTTGAATGGACCCAGTTGCAGTTTCAAAGCTGGTAAGCTTGCTGAACATCATAGCCTGGTAGCTTTGAGTGTTCAGTAGTGTGAGAAAGGAATAGATACGTGTTTTCAAATGGTTTGTGTATGTGGTTTGGTGTCAGCGGACTTTCACACCTGATTTAGTGAAGCATTCCTTTGCTGTTATAAATACCTAAGCATATTTTGTGGGGCTTGTTTTTTTAGGATGGTTGTTGTTTTGCTTTGGCTGTAAATGATCTGCAAAAAATATTTAAGACTTACTATTTTTATTATTTTTACTATTTTTAAAACATTTTTGCATGCCTTAATTACAATTAATACGTTTGAAGTGTAAAGTAATAATTAACCTTTGTGCATAATAATAGCCTGCTATAGAAATGCTTCATAAAACCCCAAGGAATGTTCTCACTATGTATGCTGGTATAATTTAAGTGCTCTGTTAGTCCAGATCTTTCTCTAAGAGCATGCCAATAGATGTATCAAATATTCATAGTAGCATAGCAAGTTGAATGAGGTTAAGGATAGTTTAGTGGATCTTGGCTTAATGACAGATTCTGTGCAGAGCATCTGTACAGGACAGAGGGTTGCATGAGCTGTATGTTAGTCTACTATCAGTAGATGAAATAAAAACAAAGAGGGAATGGGATATATATATCCTGTATTATCATTCAGCTGTCAGGCAGTTGTGGAAGAAAATACATGGTACAGAAAAGATGCCATACCTCAGAAGCTAGCTTTTAGTTAGAAACAATCTTGAAAAACTTGCCCCTTAAATTAGTGTGTTTTTTTTTCTGCCGTAGACTTTGATGCATGGAGTGGTTTTTTGAGTATGTAGTTCTGCAAAGCTTGAGGCATATATTTTCCCCTAAATAATGATCCTAAAACCTGCTTGCATTATTAGCTAAAGGATGAATACCTTAGAGACCACTTATACAACCTAAAGTAAATTTAGGTTCTGCTTTTGGGTGCATGTGAATTAAATACAGATATTGCTGAAGGAGTTGTGTTTTCAACTTCCAAACAGAAACTCTTTGTGTTGTGAAATAAGCATTTCAATGTACTTTAAAATACGTGGGATATTAATTTAGCTTACTGTTTTTTGTTGGAGAATGGTGCAAGTAGATAGTACTATTTCAGTTCACTGCCCCATTGATTTTTTCACACTGGCTAATGTGCAGTACTAGAAGATTGGTTTTCATTTAGGTGTCATGTGCACTGTTGTAACCTTGATTAGGTATACTTCATTCTTTGTACATTTGCAACAAACCTCACTTTTCTGGCCTATCAGTTGGTCTCTTGTTTTGTGGTATCTATGTCTTTTAAGAGTTCTTTTCAAATAGTTCTCTAAAATTGGTAGGTTTTAGCTCACTTTCAGTGCACTTAAAACAGTAAGTAGCTGTGAACATGCATATTCTATGCAGATGTTTGGTTGCCTAAATTACCAATACTAAATGAGTCAGGCTGGGGTAGGCATATGGCTACAGCTCTGATTCAGCAAATTTTGACAGTGCTTATCTTCAGGCATGTGAGTATTGCTAAAAAAAAATCTGCTCAAGCATTCACAGGCTCAGGGTCTTGCTTTTGTTAGAGATTGCATCTTTATCACATTAAAAGATGAATGTTTAGTATGACCACAATGTTTTGTGTTTCTTAGGGCTCTAGAGACTGCTAGATGCTATGGTTACTCAGTGGAATTTACTGGTGTGGGGCATCCACCAAGAGGAATGGAGAATGTTGGGTTTTGTACTCAAATAGGTGTGTTTGTTAAAAGAAATCCTCAAACCAGTGTATCCACTCAGTCTGAGAAACCCACTGAAGCAGTTTACAAAACAGTAAGTATTACTTTCTTCCTTTAGGAGGTTGAATAAAGGATAAAATTCTGTATGACCTGGCTGTAAAGGTCTTCTTACTGTCGACTACTGTTACTATCCAATCTTAGCTGTGATTAACACATACAGTGAGATCAAAAGACTGTTAACTACATGATTTGTGTTTCTAGTTCTATAAAGGCCTTACAGTTCTAGGTTATTTGTTAAATAGCAGTACGGATAATCATTCTTACGTTAACATAGTGATATCCTTAGAATGAAAATTTTCTTTCGTCCAGGCGTTCTATGACAGGTACTTTTCATAGAATCATAGAATAGTTAGGGTTGGAAAGGACCTCAAGATCATCTAGTTCCAGCCCCCCTGCCATAGGCAGGGACACCTCACACTAAACCATTCCACCCAAGGCTTCATCCAGCTTGGCCTTGAACACTGCCAGGGATAGAGCACTCACAGCCTCTCTGGGCAACCCATTCCAGTGCCTCACCACCCTAACAGGAAAGAATTTCCTCCTTATATCCAATATAAACTTCCTCTGTTTAAGTTTTAACCCGTTACCCCTTGTCTTGTCACTACAGTTCCTGATGAAGAGACCCTTCCCAGCATCCCTGTAGGCCCCCTTCAGGTACTGGAAGGCTGCTATGAGGTCTCCACGCAGCCTTCTCTTCTCCAGGCTGAACAGTCCCAACTTCCTCAGCCTGTCTTCATACGGGACGTGCTCCAGTCCCCTGATAGTCCTCATGGCCCTCCTCTGGACTTGTTCCAGTAGTTCCATGTCCTTTTTATGTTGAGGACACCAAAACTGCATACAATGCTCTAGGTGAGGTCTCACAAGGAGGAAATTCTTTCCTGTTAGGGTGGTGAGGCACTGGAATGGGTTGCCCAGAGAGGCTGTGAGTGCTCCATCCCTGGCAGTGTTCAAGGCCAGGTTGCATGAAGCCTTGGGTGGAATAGTTTAGTGTGAGGTGTCCCTGTCCATGGCAGGGGGGTTGGAACTAGATGATCTTGAGGTTCTTTCCAACCCTAACTATTCTGTGATTCCATGATCATTTCAAGAAGTAATCAGAAAGTAAGAGGACATAGTTATAGACACTGGAGCTTCAGTGGTTGTGTTGGTATAAGGCACTTCCTCGTAAACTAATAGGAATGAGATTGCTTAGTTTCCTTAATTGCCTTGGAATTAATCTCGGTGTAAAACACAGTACAAGTTCACAGATTGTGATGTTAGAGGTGGTTTTTTTAATCATTTTTTGCATCTGTGTGAGCATATTTCATGTTTTACTCTGGAAGCAGAATGAAAGACACAGCTGTAGTGCTGGTTTCCAGATGTCATTTCAGAAGTAGTTTAGAATCTGTGTAGATGTGGAACTGTGACCAGAGCCTTAGAATAAGCAATGTGGAAAAGAAGAGAATGATTAAAAAGAATTGAAGAGTTGCAGGTTTTTACCTTGCCTGATCTAGAAAAATATATATGGAAATATAAGCCTGATTTAAGTTCTGTTAACCTAATTGCCATTGTAGTTGTAATACATGAAGTCCTATTTTCTAGTTTTTGTGTTATCTGAATATGTTTCAAGTAGTAAGCAAAACAGGATTGAATTGAAAATAATCTTCACATTTTAGAAGCTCTCTTTGACAAGAAAATATTATTGTGTTGTGTGCTATAAAGGTCTTCAAAGCAGTGTATCCATGTCTTAAGGATGAGAAGTACCTGCAGAATGCAGTGGTTGGAGAAGTTATTTTCACAGCACAAATCATTAAGCAAAGTCTGCTGAAGCGTTTAATGTCAGAACACGGGGAGTATAATGGTGATCCTGCTGAGAGAAAATCCAAATTCCAACCTTCAGTGAGCTGCTTCTCAGAAGATCTTGGAAAACTGGCTGTTGAAAAAAGCATGGAATCATCTGTCAGTGGAAATGTGGTTTATATACCTCTTGCAACAATCTTCTCTTTCCCCAGAGTGAATCAACTTTGTGGTACCTTTGAGAAGTTAAGCAAGCTTGTTGCTGGCCAGGTCACTTTGAGCAATGATGGCTCTGCTGTGATGCTCAATACTGAACATGAAGATAGATAACAAATTTCTCATGAATTTGTTAAAATAATGAAAGAATTTTTTTAACTATCAGTGAAATGGTGTTTTCTATGTGAACTAGAACCAAAAAATATTTTACAAACTTTACAGTATTCATCCATCAGCACCTCTTTCATTTAGTGAAGATGAGTGCTTCTGACAAAGATCGAAGTAACTCATAAGGTTTTGAAATAGAATATCAGGCTAAAATCAGGGAATTAATTCCTGTGAAGAAAAATTTAAAGTATTTCTCCTTATTTTCTATTACCTTATTGTAGTTGTCATGACTAGATTGTTTTTGATAATCTTTTGTTAGTTCCAAGGATAGTTAATAACGCAATTATATTGTTGTTCTGAATAACACAAGCTGGACATAGGTTTAAGGCAAGTTTTTCCTGAATAGGATAGAATTTTTAGATGCCTCTTTCAAGATGAGCCCATACTTGGCCTTTGTGAAAACCAGATATTGTTCTGATAAATAGGAATATGCTGCATATGTTTCTTGTTCAGTAAATTGCATACTTGAGAAGAGTGCCATGATGTCGGATGTAAAGTAGGAATAAAAGGTAGATTTAGCCCTGTTGTTATCCTGTTTCTTGATAACTGCACCTTGGGAAATAACTTGCATCATGTAACTTTCCAGAAGCTGAAATTAATTAATTTGGAACTGGTATCTTTGACTACTCTGTTTAAAAAGAAAACAAAGTAAAACCCAACCAAAATGTTCTGTCGCTGTGAATGCTGACCTGGCCCCTTTGAATTTGGGAAAAATTTTCTCTGTATTTCCTCATGTAGCTGTTGTCTAAAAGAGTCTTAGTACGTTCTGCAGACATGAAAGGCAGATGTTAGAAATAGTCGAGCTTACTGACTTGGCTAAGATGATTAAAGTAGATCTTAACTGTATGTGTAATACACAGTGAGCAAATGTTAGATGATGGACTCCTGTGCATCCTTCAAAATCTGTGTCTTCCTAAGATTGGGATTTTCATACAGGAAGCTAAGCACTGCCGTTCTTAAGCTTCTTTGCATACCCAGATTTTTTCACCAGTAATTTTAATATGTCAACTTAGTGTTTCTTATGAGTATAGAGATGGTTAACGAAAAGGCCTCATTTTGTGCGTGCTTCACAATGTCATTGGCAATTTGGGATGAGCTACTGTTATCAGAACTGATTCCATGTTTATGAAACATGCAAGTTTTACAACTTCCTGAAAACAAAAATTCTGTGTAAGGGCTGACTGTTTCTTCAATGTAAGTGCATTCTACCTTCTCAGTTTTTGAATTTCCTTGACATTATTGAGGAAAAGGTTAGACATAACAGGAAAAGGCACCTGTAATTCTCTGAATTGAGAAATGGTACAGAATCTGTATTAGATTGATAATCAGGGAAAGATCTGCAGTGCTCTGTAATACCAAATGACTCAGAAATGGTTGCTTAGTGTAAGAAGCAAGGGTAGACTGATAGTGCTAGTATGTATAAATGGCTCAGAAGTGACTTTACTATTGACTAGTGGTGAATCTCCTCTAGTTACAAAGCAGGAAGGGTGCATGTGCCAGGAATGAATTTCTCAGCAGTTGAGGTACAGCCATTATAAACCAGATTTATCTGACAAATCAGGTGAGGACTGGGGTTTGATGGAAGCATCCACTCAGAAGTTATGATTCATGTAATGGAGAAGCAGTTGTCCCATTGCCTCGAAGGCCCCACTCCCCATCTCCTGCTCCTTCCCTTCTGAATGCCCTTTGGTCAGCTGTTATGAAAAAAAACCTCCAGATTTTTAAGAATTCATCTTCAATACAGCATTTAGAATGGTTTTACTTTTTTTTACATTGTGATATGAACTTGATATAGTTGGTATGTTAAAATATATGTAAAATTCAAAACTGGTAAATATTCTTTGGACACTAATAAGCATAGCTGTTTGAGAGTTGCATTGGTTTGTTATGAGGTCTCTGCAGTTCTCTTTATGATTTGTTATAATTTAAAAGGTTTGGGTTTTTTCAAAACTGTACTTTTTCCTGTGTCATTTTTTCTTGAAACTTTCTATGTTTAGTGTACTTTGTAGCATGATTGATCACTTCAAAATAAGGAAAAGAGATGCTCCTCTTCTTCCATCAGATTTGGAATGGTACTTGCTTTGAATTTTGTGTTTGGATAATATGTAACTACAGGACTTTCTTGTGAGCTGACAAAACTGCATACAAATACTTGCTTGGTTTTCCACAACACAGTGTACCCTCTTTGTAGCTACACTTGGAAAATGGTTTATGTGAATATTTGATAGACTAATGTGAAGGGGCCAAAAGAGTAATCAAGTTTTTAAGGGGTTCATGGGTCCTCTTCCCCTTGTTAGTTTGGCATTTGCTATAGCTATCATTAAAAACTAATCTTTAACATTCTTGCTTATGCTTTTCCTGGGGAAGATTTCAAGTCAAACTACAGATGTTTGGCCTCGTGTTCTGTGCTTGTTAGTATACCTATGTGTACTGAAACTGAAGAAGCTATTACATAGCATATACAGAAGCATTATTTAGAGAATAAACATTTGAGATTGCTGATTTTTATTGGAATAAGCTGTTTTGTGTGTTAGCTTACCAGGTTTCCACTGCCTTAAATCAATGTTAAGTAAGTTTTTTGTTAAAGGATTGAACAGTCTTTCCAGGAGTAGTTAAACCCTTTCGTAGGATTCACTGTGCATAGCTCTTCATTGTCAGGTTGGTCTTTTGACTAAACTGTTATGCATATTTGGGAATAAACACAGTACTTATTGTATCCCACTTCAACTTGCTGTTGAAACTGACAAAAGGTGAATTCTGATGTCTCAAATGAGCATGCTGAAAGGAAGGTAATGAAGATGAAATGTTTTAGAATGCATGTGACGATATCACTGACTAGGAGATGGCACACAAATCTCAAAACAGGTCACCCTTAAGTGTTTCAAAACTTTAAAATCCAGATTAAGTAGAAAAAAAATAAACCCACCACTAGCACAAAAAAAAGGCAAAAAGCAAAAACCAAAAAACCCCAAAAAAAACCCAAAACAAAAAACCCCCAAAAAACCCATAAAACAACCCAAACAAAACCACCCCACCCCCCAAAAAAACCCAAAAGCAATGCCAGACCACACAAAACCAAAAATACAGTGCAGTACCCTGAATTTAAGGGTACTGCAATTTAATGACTGAATTTAATAACTTGATAGGTTGTTGAGCAAGTCAATAGGTCAGAATAGCTTAACAGGATGTTTCTGATCACTGTTTTAAATTAATAACAAAGTGAGGAAGTGGTATAAATAAATCCTAAAGATACTGCTTCACTTATTTGAATCAATAAACCTCTGTAGCCTAGTGGAGACAGCTGGAGGAATTAATTGTCTCCACCAGAGATTTCTCAGAACACATGGATCTAGCAGTTAATGAACCTCTGATGTATTTCTGTCCTGCTGGCCATGGGTTTTCATGGTTTTAGGCTCTGTTCCATGATTATATTTTTATTGGTAAATGAGGTTTGGATTGTTCAGTTACAGCTGGAATTTGTGTAACTCATAATGGTTAGTTGTTGGGACTTTTTACTTGTACATACAATTCTGTAGTTGGGCAAAGGTTTGCTAGCATTTGCTTGGAGATTTCACATAAAATCACCCCCAAGCAGTTAGTTGCTGTTTTAGCTTTTAATAAGGAAGCAGCAATGGGAATTGCCTGTCCCACAGAAATTTTAACAGGCATGTTATGATGTGTTTTGCCCTTGGCAGATCCCACTGTGAGGCCACAAAGGGAATTGAATCAAGTAACCTGTCACAGGAATTTGTAGTGGGAAGAGGAGAGCAGGCCAGAATGAGCAGTTGGGTGGGGAGAAGGCAGAGCTACTCATTTTGCTCCAAGAATGACAGAAAATAATTTTTCCTATGCTCATCTTTGTCTCTGTTTTCTCATGGCAGAATGTCTACAAAATACGAAAGTGTTCAGTGACAGTATTTGAAGTACCTCATGACTCTGCTTTTTTTTCTTTTTTCATGTAGTAGTAAGGGAAAATCTTTTCCTACATTACAACAATGGTTTTCCCATTGCCATATATGTACACATATAGTATGGCATATGTGTGTATGCAACATTGGTGCATAGCCTTATTTTCATTCACGAGATGTTTTCCTTCCAGATTGAGAAAAGAACAGTGTCTAAATGACACATTACAATATAAATGTCACTCAAACAGTCTGAAAACATAGAGGTAGAAAAAGCAAGACATTTTAATAAAACCCTTAGTGATTATATTTGCAGCTGCTGGTATTCAGTAAGGTGACTAGCAGTTATGAATATTTTATGTATATATGTGTATACTTTGTATTTTGGAGAGCTCCCCACTTTGAGATCCTTAACTGCAGGATTTGTTTGCTGATGCAATTTGCCTTTTGTGCTGTAAGGAACCTGCTGATTCATAAAACCAGAAGAGAGCCAACAACTACAGAAGAAATTCTGGGATATTCTGCTGAAATTTGGGAAACATTGTCTTCTTCTTTGTACCAAAAGACAGTGGAGACTGGAGTTGGTTGTATGTGGTACAGTTACTTCTCTTAATCCTTACTATACAATGTGTTGATTATTGAACTGATCCAAGTGACAAATAGCTTGTATTAAAATTAGCTGCAATTTTCACCAATCCCGATTTTGATTTTTTTTTTTTAATATAAGAACAGGTGCTTACTACAGTACCAAAAGGCTTGGTTATTTTGAATACAATGATGAGAAAAGGAATACATACCCAAATATGTTAGATAAATAAGAAGGTAATTTACAAAGTTATACAAATTGTATAAGAAGTCAAGTACTAGCAAGTCTGTACACTTCACTGAGGAAGATAGATTTTGTCAGGAGGGTCTAGATAGAGTACCCTCACTTTCCCCAAGTACTGCTAGTTGTGATGTCTGCTTAATAATAACTTAATGCTATGCCTCACACTTTAAATTTGATTTTTCATTTGTGTAAGACTTACATATTAGTTTTCCTCTCTGAGAGACAGATAAATAACCATGTACTAATAACGGTGCTGTTAAATACTTCGTGGACCAGAGATGAAGTTTAATAAGCCTCAGAGTTGAAAAGCTGTAGGGAAGTTGAGGTAGACTCTCACTTCCAGTGAAGTTCATAATCTTTTATTAAAAAAGGACAGATTAAAGAAACAGATTCCAAGCTGAAGACATGAGTTTATTGAATGTCTGAGAGACTTGCATTTAAATACAGTAAAAAAAAAAAACCAAAAGACCACCAATACATCCTGAACAGTTTCCTAAATGAGTCTCCTGTATTCTTCTAACACAGTTTACAAAAAAAAGGATCATACATCTAAACATGAAGGTTATATTCCACTTAAAATATGCACAATTAGCGAGTCGCTTCATAAAGAGTTGTAGCTGTAAGTCAGAACAATAAATTACTAGGATACAGTTTTATTAAAAGCTTGATTTCCATGTAAACTCCCATCCTATTTAAAAGATCTGCTCAGGCAAGAAAATAATTGGTTTCCAGTAAACAAAATACCCAATGTATGGCAGTTAGCTGTATCTTTTAACATAGAATACAAATCTAGGCTATGGAAATTCCCGTCAGAATTGCATAAATGGCTATACAATGTTGTTTTTTTTTTTTTAAATCTGCTTTCTTCAAACTATGTCTATTTTTCCTAGTAAACTTCAGTAAGCTACCATCTAAACTACTACTAGTTTTAATAAATTTACCAGTAAGTGTAGCAGTATTCAAGAGTACTGAAAGCAACTAATTTATTGAAGTATCGCGCATCTTTTGGCTTGCAGTAGGATTCTTTTGGTACAAATTAGCTATGTAACAGGAAAAGAAACGATCATTTTCTGGGATATGTATAGTATATTAGCAGTTATGTAGTTTCTGTTTAAAATTCCTGTGGCTGACAGAAATGGATAATACCACACTTCTATTAAGAGCAGCTAAAATATAACCTTTGTATTAATTCTTTTGCCCATTAAAACACTGAAAAAAGATTATAATTGACAGTAGGAAATGAAAGTATTTAAGTACCATAACTGAGAAATAGCTTATATTAATCATATTCAGTAACAGTACTCAGGCTTTAAAATCTGAGATTTCCTTAAACCCCCCCTCCCAAACAAAGAATAGTGTAATAATTCTTCTATGGATTTATAGAAAACAAAGCCTGCTTTTCCTAATATAGTCTATTAAATATGACCTGCTTATACTTCAGTAAAAGGTTGCCAAAGAGCAGTTTTTGAAACATTAAGGACTTTCAGAAATGGCCACACTAATTGGATTTTTATTCAAGCCTTACGAATAAACAAGTAATTTGCAGTATATAATTAAGTACAGTAGGGCCAAGCCTGAATTAGAACTTTCACCTACCACATCCCTTTCAAAATTAAGTCTTCTGTACTTCTTATTGAAAATTTTAAGGAGTTTTCATCTTTCTTGCCTGTTAGGCAAATCATTATTTGTGCAAATTTAAATACAGTACATTGACCTGAAAGTAACAGTGGACAGATAGTGAAGGAAGAAATGTTCAACAAATTTGTTGCACAGTAAGACTTTTTCAGAGTGCAAAGTATGTCTACAATAAAGTGCTTCTCTTAATAAGTTATATTGATAATAGTATAGATGTTTACCTAGTTTTAAAGCTAAAATTGCTTAGTAAATGGTTTAATTTCCCTATACCTCCCCAATCCCGCAAGGCACATTGAAAACACAAGCCAAGCACTAAATGTGAAGGATTAAGCTACAATAACAAGTTCTAAGTGGTAGTAAACTACTGACTAGGTTTGTAAACAGTACTATTCCATTGAATCTCAAGGTTCATGCATTATTTGAGTTTCTGTGGATCCAGCTTTTGAACTCCAGACTTAACAATCAAGCCAGCTTTCTTGATAATACACTACTGTGCCTTAGTATTTTCATGTGAAATCCCACTTTTCATGTCACTTACATGAAAACAGATCTCATGTTTCATGCATTAAAAGCCTTTAGACTTCATTTACACTTAACAGATCTGGTCTCTGGCTGGTTTAGATCTATTATGTTTTGGGTTTCATTTTTTGCCTTTTAAATGCATGTGGAGTTCACCTCTACAGTTCAACCTTATAATGAACTTACGATCAGTATTTTTAAGAGAAGGATTTTTTTATGTTAAAACATAGCTGTGCTATTTTGTGGAGGCCTGAACTTTGACTTCATAATTATGTTGATGTGATAGAAGTAATTATATTCTGTAAGACTAAAATGGTAGCTAGGATCAAATTGAGTAATTAATGTCTTCAGGTTCATTTAAGGCCAACTTGAAGAATCTTCTTTAGAAAAGAAGTTATGAACAAAGTACATCACTGCGAATGATCTGTTGTATGAAATCTGACTCATCATGCTTCCAAAAATGCTTCACACAACTTAAAGAGCAAGTAGTTCCACTAATGTCAAGTGGAGCTTACAGAAACAGTCCAAGTACTTGCACAAGGTATACATAGCTATATATTGCCTTCATACCACAGAAGAAGAAATTCTGTGAGCATGAGACATTCCATTGCCTTTCAAAAAAAGACCACATTGAGTTCATCTTGGCTTTGACAATTTTTGCAACAGAGCAAACAAAACCAAATACGAATGCCAGAGCTCTGAGTTTTCCTCTTGTTTCTCATTCCAGTCTAGCGTTTTATCACCACCTGCTCATACGCTCCAGATCCTACTCTGAAAGAATGGGAAAAGTTAATTCAGTTGCAATGTAATTGGAAGCTAAACAGCAAGTATTGCACATCAGCAAATTCACTGTTTAAGAAACCCCAAATAGCCACCTCCCCCAAAAAACTCCCAACTGAGCAGCTAGTATCACAACAGCTACATGTGAAGGGTGGAAAATACATGGAATTAGCATGCCACTGAGAAACCTACAGTTTAATACATTAAAGTGTTTCGTGTTGTACTGCAGTCAAAATGAATTATAAATAATGTTACTGAGAACAAGTTATTGTTGGACCTCTCTTTAGTTCCTTAAACATTACATTTTGGGTACCGCTCTGACCCTAGTCATATCATGTGCCGATAATTGTCTTTATATATATATATTTACACATAAACAGATAAATGTATTTAAAACAATAATGATGGTCCTACGATAACATACAGGAAAAACAACTCTCCTAAACCACCTACAAGAAAATAATCTGAAGCAAATTATCAAAGAAGAGAGTTTAGGGCTACCAGTACTTGGAAAATGAACAAGACCTTGAATCAGGAATAGTGTAGTGTAGAGAAACAGAAGGAGTTGTGTGTAAAATTAAAGTGAAGAAAATCAGGCTTGTTATCAGGAAGATGTAAAAGTTGGATATTGTAAAGGCAGATGTGTAAGAAAACACTTCAGACTTTCTTCTAGCTCTAGAGAGTGATGTAGTAAGTCTGTAGAGCTAAGATTTCAAACTGGTGCCTGTTTCCTGTGTCCATACTGAAACACTGCTCAGTTCTGAAAATTATGGAACTGAAACTCTTCAGAACCTCTGGAAGTTATAATTCTAATGCTGGCACATCAGTTCTGTTTTGGAAATAACCTATGTGCTTTGTTTTAAAGCCTGGAAATCTAGTTCTTTTGGTGCTTTTAAATGATATAGGGATTAATATGTTAATTATTAAAAGATACAAGGATTAATGATGTAGATCCAGAACAGCTGCTTTATCAGATGCATTTTTGTTGCATGTTATTTATGGACTGGTTGTTAATGCTACCTACCTGTTAGGTAGATGATGGCTTCCAAAAGAAGTGCTTCCACCAGGACCCACAAATAATCTTAAACCTTCTTCTAAAATGCAAGGGAATTAACACGTTAGCTTCCTTTAATGTTGCCCTAGTGAAACTACATAATTTTAAATCTACCAGTTTTGTAACTGATACACTGAGATGCAAATATTTTAAGTAATGAAGAACCAAACTTCATATGGTGTGTGTCGGAGGAACTACCTTTGTAGGTAGATTTGCCCCTGCTTTTTTTTTTCCAGGCTTAAAGTAATTCTCTGCCAGAGTTACCCGAGTCATGCAACCGTCTTTCAACTTCTGGGAGACAGGATAAAGGAGAAAATCTAGTGATTCATGTGCACTGTCCTTATGACTACAAGCAACAGAGACTACAAATAGAGTGGATTTTCCTAAGGCCTGTAATGTGCTTAGGGAAAACCCCTAGGCTTATTTATTTCCATACCTTCTGCACTTGAGTCTAAACTGAAGTCTTGACTCTGGAGTATTTTTTCGACTATATCATCAGCATCAACTCTGGTAGCATCGACCCTCTTCAGCTGTGACTCCACAGAGTCTTGCTTTACAGGATGTCTGCAAAAATAAATATATTTAGGCTCTTAGAAGTGATACAGTAAATTGTATTTTACTTCTGCTAGGTAAGGCTGTCAAGCATACCTGCAGACTTTCTCTGATGGTGCATCTTTAACAGATGTATCGATATTAGTTACTTTTGGCTCAGAGTCATCACATGGCTCCAGAATACTTCCAATTCCTGTTGAGGTACTACCCTCTGAGGTGTTTCTCCGGTGAGAGAGTTCAGATAGACTGGATGATCTAGAGTGACATGTGCTGTATCCTGTTGGGAAAGTGCAGGAGAGCTAGGTCAGGCATGTTCTTGAGAGCCAAGGTCATTACTTACATTTTACCATTTGTTCTTTCTTGTAAAGACAATTCAAAAGCCTTGGAATGCATGTACATTCATCAGCTAGGCGATTCACTTTGTGTTTTGTATTCTAGCACATGCTGTTTCTCTTTTTGCTCTAACTCCTGCTTCCTAACAAATATAATGACTTGATGTCATTAATTCCACTTCAGCATTTAGAGCTAAGTCTTCATTTCTATGTTACTTGTTTTTACACATGGAAGAGGTAAAAATATCATTTGGATGTATCATTAATTGGACAGAGCTAAGGGAAAAAGCTGTCTCACATCTGAACAGATTATTCATTGCGCTTTTAAGAGGAAAAAATATTACCCTCCACACACCTGAAATGCCTAGGGAAACCTTTCAACTTGAAACCTTTTTTTAAAACACATAAAGTATACTTTACTACAGTCTAGAGCTATGAAAGTAAATAAACCCCAAAACTCACACAGAATTGTTAACAACTACCTGACAGTTTTGACTGCTGACTTGCATAGCTTGATGTTCTGGAATGTCCACATGCACCAAGTTCTTCTGGGACTGAGGCACTCTTTGATGAGACATCTGCAACACGTGCAAGTCAGATACTGTTAATACTGTTGCTAAAGCCAGCTTTGTTATTACTTTGTCTGTAATCATGATCAGACTCAAATGTCCCATTCCCCATAGGGGTTACGGATTTGACACTGGTCTTCTACAAACCCTTTGAAGTGTCAAGTGCTGCAAAAATACCATGGATGTTAACAAATACGCATTCCTTAAAAAAAAAATAGAAGTATCATGTTTCTGTCCAAGTAAAACAGAGAGCACCATTGGATTAGAAATATTTACATGAAATGTTGTTCTAGATTTGTCTACTGTCGACATTAAAGAGATTACCATGCTTTCCTTGGTATTATAGTAGAATGGTATGATAGATATCTTCTGGCTGAAAAAGTAACTGTGGTTAATGCAACTTAAGGTGTGTATGGTGGAAACTAATGAGCTTTGTAAGAATGCGAAGCTTGTAAAAAAACACAGAAAACGAACCATCCCACAAAAACAAAACCCACAAAACCCCCACCAAAAGGTATTTTTTTATAATAGTCTGAATTTCAGAGTAACCACTTCAGTTTTTAACAATACTTAGAACGTTTACAACTCAAAATGTACCACTCTAAGTTACACATATCCCGATAATTCGTAAGTTGCAAATCAAGGGCCAAATTAAATGCTCACTCAAAATACAATTTCAAAGCAATCAAAAAATGTGTGACACAGAACATGTAAGATTTAAAATGTTAAAAAGAAGGTAAACTATCCATCCAATTTCTGATCTTTCCATCAAATAAACTTTTACAAAAGTAAAAAAGAGAGATTTCACTGATGTCGTCTAGGAGAGTGTGTCTCAACAAATAACCAAAGATAGTCCCTTTGTGGGCCAACTGTCAGCATTCCTTTAAGATTTTGCACATCTCCTTTAAGCTATGAAGCCAGCACAAAAGAAACGAGAAATTAAGAACATTATTTTATACCTGCTATGCCCAGATGTACTACTTTTAAGTTTTCTCCACCTTTCCTGTCTTCATGAAGAGATTCTGATTCTCCAGCAATTGCTATAGACATTCCTGTGGAAGGAGGCCTGTAAGAAAAAGGTGGTTAAGATTCGTTCTACTTCTGCTGTAATTCCTTCAAAATGATCAGCACAGATTTTTCTTTTCAAGTAAGTTGCCATAATTCATACTGTGCTTCAAATTAATATGCTTGTGACTTTTTTTTGGTACCTAGCTCCTTGTTAAAAAGATAAAAAAGGGAAAATACAGAAATCAAATCTATCTGCTCAGCTCTCAGCCCTTCAGGTTCCTTGGAAAGGCTTTTCCTTTTTTGATGATTAATGGAGTGGTATGTGTTTATTTTCAAGTTCTTAATTATTTTTTTTTAAGTCTCTGAATTAGGCTAATTTACATGCTAAGAATATATACACTGCAGTACTTCATGGAATACATGACAAGATGGTAAGTTTAAACAACAAGACACAATGCAACAACAGTTGGCCTGCTTGACTTGTACACTGTCATGTTCTTTGTTTTATCTGTTACAAGACAGGAGTTGATTCTGGGCTGTAACCCTTCCTGTCCTAACAGTGGGGCCAGTGTTACCATCTCCCTGTATTTCACTCTACCTCCTGCAAAATAAAAAGAGCATCATGTACAACATAATTTAAATTTGGTTCAGTATTTTAAAAGTTTTGTGTAATGCTTAAATGCTTGTTTTAGTTTATACGAAGACCTAAAGGGGTATTTTTAAATTACTAAACCCCTTAAGTTTGTGTTTTGCTAGTGCAAAAGAATCTAATTAGAAAATGGCAAATCTTGCAAGTACAACTAAAATACATTTCAAGATGTTACCTACCTACAGTTTTTCTAATGCTTTGTTATTTTTGACTTTGGGAACAGACTATTGGTCTGTGTATAAGTGGATTTTTGTTATCATTTTTAGATTTGACATATTCGATAGTCACTGTCTTTGTGTACAGTAACATATCCCTCCTTACGTTTTAAAGAAAAGAGAGAAAAAGTGCTTTTAGAAATACAATGCTTGTGTGACTTATCTTCCTGTCTTAGTTAGGAAAGCAAGAACTGAATGCTTTCAGGGATGTCACCCTAGATCAAACACCAAGCCTCCTAAGCTGCCTCATAAAATATGTAGCTGATTTCAATTGTGTAATTGCTTTAAGATTTATTTTTTTCCTTCTGCGAAGGACATCTGGATTAGATAAATTTTTTGTTCTGTTTGTGTTGAAAGTTTATGTTCCAGGAAATGGTTATATCATCAGTTTGTAAGAAAATGCCAAGTCTGAATAATTTCAGTTAGAGATTTTTTTCCTAGGGAGCTAGAAAATTATTTAGGTACTGATTTGAACTCCTTCAGTACCAGCCAGTAAGAACAGGAACACATTGTTTATTAGTATGCAGTTAACGATTAGTTAGATGCCTTTGAGAAATTGTTTATCAGTACCAGTGATGTATTTGTTAATAGCTCTGACTCAAAAGTAAATCAAGAGGGGCTAAATAACTAGCGACACAGAAAAGCTTTGCCCAGTCAAATTCAGATAATACTATCTTACTATTTATTCAGTAAGCACAAGATGAGCTTTTACAGCATTCTGTTCTTTTTGAAGGTTAGGAGAGCAGAAAGGGTCTTTAGTGGTGCAAGTGGACACTGAAGAGTTCCTGTGGTGAATCATCTGAGCTAGACTGATGCAAGCAGCATTCTCAGATTTCCTCAGAAATGGTGGTAAGGACACAGCTACAGCAATAATGCACAAGGTCTTGAGTTGCTACTCGAGTTCTTGATTGTCCTAATTACACCAGAACCTACCTCAAACTATCTAAAACCTACAAATCATGAGCTAATTCATATATGTGCCTGAGACTTAGTTAAGAGATCAGTGCTGCTTTTCTTGGAGCTGCAGCCTCATTTCACTTTAATTGCAATCTTTTTAACTTAAAGAAGACTTGAGTATATGTTCACTGCTACAGATGAAGTGTGCATGAGATTGTTGTCCCTATTATTGGATTATTAAGAGGGACATTGCTTACATTAATCTGATAGAAGATGAATTTAAATTCACTTTATGATAATATTTTGAATAAAAACCATAATCCATACTGAAGTAAAAGGGTTTGAGTGTAACAGTTTGTAAGCAAGCACTATATCTTTACAGTGGGAGATACCTTAGATGAAACATAAGGTGTGAAAGTATAAAGGAAGGTTGCAAACCTATACAAAAAGTTGAGATTGACGTAACAGGAGTGAAGCTAGCAGGTATTTTTCAGATTATTTTCCTTAAGCTCATTTTTTCTTTTCAAGCTATATGTAATACTTGGAGTTCTGCTTTAGATTGTTTTTGAAAGGGCCAAGAAAGCATGTTGTCTCAGATTGAAGGTCTGTCTAGCCTTGTGTCCTGTTTCTATCAGCAGCAAACAGATGCTGAGAGAACAAGACACAGGTAGTAATCATCTCCTGAATATTCTTCCAGTATCTCCTCATCTGTAAGTGCTTGAGCCTCATATGATGTTTTATGCTGAATAGCCCCCAATAATTTTTCATTCAGGAATTTGTCTTAATTCTTTCTTGAGCTTTTAGTATTCACAATGTGGAGTAGCAAGGAGTTCCAAAGCTTAATCACATGTTATGGTAAGAATTTTGATTCTATCTTCTACTAGTTTCAGTATAGCAGTGTGGTCAATGAAGGGAACTGTAGAAAAAATTGAGTTAAACTAGAAACAAATTTATTTTGAAGGAATTATTTAATCAACCCCTCCATAAATACCTTGTGACAAAATACAACTAAGTTGGTTTAAACGTGGTCTTGATAAAACCCTTAGAATTAATGGCTTTCAGGTTATTATAAAGTATCTCTCATAATACAAAGGACATGGGAGCTCTTCACTTCCTACTGATCAGGATAGTTAAGTCATGGTTAGCGATAGCCACTTGCACTGTTTCAGTGTAGCTATCCACTCAGCTTAGGTGGCCCATAACAAAATGGCCCATTAGTCTAGAAAGAAAGCAACAATTTCATCTTATTCATGACTAGGTTTGTCCTTAGCATGCATAGTTTGTCTGTTCTGTGGTTAGTTATGGAAGCTAACATGCTCTGGTGAAACCATTTCATTAACTATAGATTAAGGACAGTGAGTCCAAAGGATCCTGAATACATCTCTCTCTATTTTCCCAGCTAGCTCTCCCCTCAGATGTTACCTCTTGCATCTTTTACTAAGTTGCATAATGTCTTTGCTAACAGAGAAATATCTGTAAGTGATTTCTCTTGTACTAACTCATACCACATTTCCGGTTTTGGGTTTGGTTATTCTTAGTTGGTTTGTTTTGGTTTTTTTTTGTTTATAAGTCTTTTAAAATCACCTGAGACTTGTGAATAAAAGGTATAAAAGCACATTTTCAAACACAAGTATTAATCAAATCATCCCATACCAAGTATAATTATATAACCTCACAGCAGGAACAGGTTCCTATATGGCTTTTGTTTTCATTATTTATTTATTTATTTACAGGTTTGCAGGCTAGTACTGTTTGATAGAAAATATACTAAGTATTCAGCACTAAGGAGAATTATGAGACTTCTACTGTTACTTTTACCAAGTTAGCCATTATTCAGCTACCACCCCATTTGTTTCTAACTTTTTTTTTTGGTTAATATTGTTGTCAAATTGGAAAGATTTATAAATGCAACCCAGAAGTGTAATTCTGAACATGGAATGTATGACCAAAACACTATTCCACGGAAATTTTTTTATAAACTTACGTTTTAAAGCATGGGTCTCCAGACATTAGCTGCATATTGATCAAAACCTACACATGAAGAAAACAAAAACCCACTGTAAGAAGAAAAATGGGGTTGGTCTGTGATACATGGTCATGTCACTACCTTACATTTCTTACATTTAATCTTACATTTAAGTAAAACAAAATGGCATCTTCACATATGCAAGTAAACGCATGTATGTAAAAAAATAGCTTTTTTTTCCTAGTACGCATGCAAACAACACAAAATGGCATTTAAAGTAACATAGTTACATGTACAAGATTCTGCAAAAGATACACAGATCAAGAAGACTCTTAGAATCATTAATAGTTAAGATGGCTTTAATTAATTAAGCTTAAAATGGCTTTAAGGGAAAAAATAAAGAGACAGGAAATCTAAAAGATTAATGAGCAAACAGAAGATTGTTTAAAATAGTGGGTGCTGAAGTATGTTCTTTGCCGAGAGTGTTTAGCAAACAGCTAGCATACAAGAACTGGTTGTGCTAACACCAGAGGTAAATAAAACCACAAAAGGGTAAATAATGCCGTAGGACAACAATTCATCGAGGAGGCTTGTTAGCTGGGTCAAAGCCATCAATTAAAAAGTTTTCTTTTTAAAGTCTAAAACTGTCTTTAAGAAATCACAAAGTGCATGCTTAAACAGTGCGCTCAGTAGTGTCAGAAATTAATCCTAGTGTCTTGGAAATTTTTTTTATTCACTTTTTTATTACTTTTTTTTTTTTTATTCACTTGTAACATTCTGTATGTAATGATTTTCAGGTTTATGCAGCTTACTCCATTTTTTTAAACTCCTTGGATTAATGGGAGAGAACTGCAGGGTGTGTTTCTTGCAACAATGCTCCCCAATTATTACTTTCATTACTATTAAATAGAAAAGGGGGAGTTCCAGGAGTCATTGAGGTGTTGAAGCTGGCTTATACATAAATAAGCCAATTAGGAAATTCGCTCTTATAAAGCTGCACAGGAAGTTGTCCAGTCTTAAAGATATAATCACTACACATATATATGAATGTATTAACTTCTTCATCATACTTTCCTATTCTTTTGTTCAATTCCTGTTAGAATATGAATACTATTTAAAAGCTTTTCTTTTACAGCTATCCAACTCCTTTACAAGGAGTAGGACAAATTCTGTTTTGACTGCATGGATTTTAATGATTCTCTCTAAACAACGCTGATGTTTTTACTTTAAATAGTATTCCTTCTAGAAAGAGGTTCACGAAATATGCTTTAAATTTCATTGTGTTTAATAATACTTGTTCTCTGCTTTATTAGTTTAAGTATCATAAAGAAAACAAATTACTTTGAGAATGGAGTTATCCTGTCTTGTATTTTTGGTATCATAACCTTCCAGTAAACAGCGACGAGTGGTATTTCCCGATCCAGCAAACTCTGCAAGATTTAGGTCTGCAAATCCCAGCTGTTAAAAGAAAATGACAAAATTAGTAGTAAGCATATTGTACTTGTTGCATGCACAGCATTGAGTACCACCAACAGCAGTTTCTTTCAGATATGAAAAAGAGAATACCCTTTAATGGGAGTGGCCCAAGGCAAAAAGCCTTGGCTCTTTGAGAGTGTCAAATTCTGCATAATTCTGTTTTCAGTCTCAAGAAAGAAAAAGAACAAGGAGAGTTTTCTGTATTTTTAAAAGTAAACAGATGCAGAAGGGTTTACTTTTATCAACTCTTTTAACATACAAAATTGAAAGAAAAAAGCATTCTGGTGGTATAATATTATTTATTTATTAAACACACTGATCAAGAGTTTCAACACCACTGTGTCACTATAATGCACATAATGAAATCATGGGTTATTAGAGTAGTATTCTGGAATGACTTTAAAAGGACATAAAATTACAAGAAAGAAAAGGTAATTAATAGGCAAAATTAGATACATCTCAATTTACCTTTGCATATGCCTTTCCTCCTTTTAACTCCTATGAAAAAAGAGAAATGCCATTAAGCTATTAAAGATACTGACTGGGAGTTTTGTTTGTTTTGGGTTTTTTTCTTAATTTTTTTTTTAGAAAAGCAAATACTAATCTTCATTTTAAAACAGCTCAACACACATTTGCTAGGCTGTGCTGCTGTCATTTAGAACTTAGTGTTAATGTTCTCTGTGCAGGCCAGCAGGAGACTGTCATCTTGCGGAGAGGCAGAAGGATGAGTGCCTGATGCCAGTCAGTATTTGGCTCTTGCAAAGTCTAGCCCCAAAAGTAGGACATCCTGCATAAAAAATTCTTAGCATAGTTCAGGACTTCTAAGTTTACTGTTGAAGTATCTTCAGGATATCCTAAGTAAATTTAGGATAGATACTTCTCACCTTTCTTAGAAGTATCTATCAAGGGCTAACTTTATAAAGACTGATGAGTGATTACTTTGCTATCCTGCTGGAATAAGTGTTTCTTTCCATAAGAAAAAGAAATGCAATTAATTAATCAAACTATGGTAATTAATAAGATTACTATGGAATTTCTACTAGAAGAATACCTGACATGGTTGCAGCTAAAATTTGTTTTATGAAGTTTATCAGACATTTAGAAATTAAACCAAAACAAGTGAAGAAAGAGCAGGAAAAAAGGAGAGAAGGGTTAAAAAAAAAAGGCTACTTACCTTCCGTACAGACACCCTGCAAATGCAAGTATCCAAAATCCCTGTTGTGGCACTGGCACTGATTTTACACATAAATAAGAACTTTTTCTTCCAGCGGACACAGTTTGCCTGTACTACTTCCCTGCAAAAACAGAACATGTTTCATATTACTTGCACATACATTTAGGACCGTAAAATGCAATAGGACACAGCTCAAGAACAAAGTTTTGTTGTAGAGTAGTCATGTCGTGCAAAATCAGTTCATGGTCTGAATCATCATCCTTCATTCTTCTCTTTGTGTAGCAAGACTAATAATTGTTTCAGACCTTGACCACAGTAGAAGACCTACAGAAAAATTCAATAGCCAGTGCTTTTGCAAATGAATGGGATCATGGTTTCTCCAGTTTGCTTCAGGTGAGTGAGGTTTTCTTGAACATTAGCTCCCAAGCACTGTCTTCCAAGCTCCTGAGCTTTGGAAAGTGCTCAAGATACTGTGTTTGAGAAGTGTTTTTATCAATACAAAGAGATATAAGCAGAACCAGATAAATTTGAAGCCTGGAAAAGTACAAAGGAGATGATGTACTGTAACCACATAGAAATTCATGCACTTGGGACAAACAGGAATTTCAGGTACATACTGGGACCTTGCCATTTTGAGAGCAAAATAAAACAACTAATATCTGAACGTATTTGTTTATCACAGAAGGATTACAACATGATAGTATGATGTAGCTGAGAAAAGGCAAAATGGAAGATGCTTTCAGTGAGATTGATATTATTTTATAAGGCGCAAATGGAACACATTGTTCTACTTGAGTAAATCCGGTTGAGCAAGAACAAACTCCAAAATGAATGGGTACAAGGAAGACAACTAGAAAACTCCTGTACCTTATGAGAATAAATTATATATAATAAAAATACACTAGTGATTCCAACACTTTAGAGACCAAGTAACATTAGTCACATACAAAATGGTTAGGACCAAAATAAGGCATAACCAAACACCCATTTAAAACTGAAAACTACAAGGTCTTACACCACAGAGCAAGTTTCTAGAACAGCCTTTCAATAAGTGAAGTAGGAGCAAAAAAATTTTACAGTGTTTAAAGACAAGGTTGGCCAGTTTGTCAGTAACAGGAGACATAAGGACTGTGATTCTGAGGGACCTCCCTCAGTGATCAGAAGCTCTTGTCTAGTCCCACATTCCTAAACTCGGAACTGTGGAGAAATTGTGATAATTTCTTCTACCATGGTAGTCATTCAAATACAGTCTTCACATATTAGGGCAATATTTGTCCTTTTTCTGCCATTTTTTCTAGTAGATACATTCCTGTGTTTTGTATTAACTTCTTAGAGCATCTTATTATTGAAGAGCCAGTTTGACATCTTTAACAGAGGCAGGATTCTCCACATGAGCAGGAGTCAGAGTTTACCACATGTATGGAGAAATGATGAATTTCAAGGCTTATGCAGAAGCTCCGAATTGTTGTGCTAGTGAGACTGCTAGCTACACTGCTCACAGGCACTGTGACTTCCTAAGGTAGGAATAAACTAGCCTGTATACAATGAGTCAGTTTAATGACCACAACAGAGTAACTGATTCTGATGACACAACACTGAGTCATATTCCAGCATGTGACTGAAAGGCTCTGTACACCATGAGCTACCTTTTATCTGTTGTGTTTTATGTTGTAAACTTTCCTGTGCTTTGGAAAAAAAAAAAAATCAAATCCCAGACTGCCAATGTATGAGTTACTTAAATCCAAAGTAGAACTAGAATTCAAAAAAAGAGCAAATTACAAATAGTTACATAGTTCCTGTACTGGAAATAGGCTCAGGCAAGAAGTCATCACATAAAATACAACCTTAAGGAGATTATAGGGATATTTGATAATTGCTAACATTTGTTATGATTTAAAGGCCTAAGAATAACTCTTGTAGCACTTATGTGATGGTTGCTCAACTCTCAGGTAAAGAAAATAGTCAAGTAGGTACCCACTATCAAGCAGAACACAGCTATCCAAGTGTAGAGGTATCCAGGGTCTGCATATTTGCAGGTGTCATGTACTGTAATTAAAGATAACGCAACTCCTGAGAACACTCTACTTTGTTTTTTCTGCAGATGACAATGGTCCAGCCTTACTCAAAGTAACTTAGAAATGAAACCTTCAGAAGTGAGTTTAAGCTCTTTTTTCCCCTAAATCATAATTTAACCTAAACCCAAACCAAACCAAAAACCCCAACAACAACAAAATAGAATGCCCTCTTCTGTCATAGAAACTCCACTACATCAAAAGCAGTTTTACCACAAGCAGGAAAAAAAAGGAGCAAAACCTTTTTCACGATCTGTCTAGCCAGTTTTTTTCTTCAGATAGAGAAGGGATATTTATGTCACTATCTTAAGTCATCAAGAAGTACTCTGACTTTTCTGTCAGCAGTTCTATCAGGATAGACTGAGAATGCTAGAACCTCATGAAACAATACCAAATGTCCTCTTGTGAGCACCAGATGCAGCAGGCTGCATTGATACTGAAAGACAATACACTTGCAGGGCCTCAGCCCTGCTGCTAGTCACCCTAACTTTCAGGAGCTTGTAGAACTAAAAAGACTGAGCAAGAAGGTGAACTTGCATGCAGATTAACTAAATGATACGGTTGGTCAAAGTTTTCTGTCACTGAACCCACCAGATTTTGGCACACTGGTAATATTCTTCCCCCAAACCCCCAAACACATAGACAGAAAAACATCCCAGAATCAGGTTTTATATCTAGTTTCAGCACAGAGTAAGAATCTGAGTTTTAACACATACTTAAAAAACCTCTACATTTAGAGGATAATTAAAAATGCTGCTGCCTAAACAAAGTGATTGTTGTAGTGGCTGTCCTGCTGGAATTTAAAGAATTGCTGAAATTAAACCTTTACCAGAAATATCAATACTGAAATACATGCAATTACACAAACCTTTTTTAAATTTCAAAAAGCAAGAATTCATAATCCTTTGACAACCTTCTCCTGCATTCTGTCTCTACTCTCAGGCATACCAGCTATGGCCATGAATCCACAGGGAGCCTGCATTTGCACATCACTGTGCATCCAGTAGTATCTGCAAAACAATTTGCCTTGACTGTCCTTTTGGAAACTAAAAGCAGTGTAGATTTTCTGCTATTCATTAAAATGCTGTAAAACAATGCTACAAGACCGAAAGTGTTCACTTATCTTTCATAAAGGTCAGAAAATCCCTCCTCATATAATCTATTCATCATACAAGTAGGACAGTTGTCATTGCCCTTACCACCCTTCCCTTATCACCCAAGATACCATTGGGACTGTGAGTAACAGAATCACATTTTCTCCTGTTCATCATTGTGCTAAGTTCTTTTAGGGTTCTTATATCTGTAACATTTCCAGTTGCTAAGTAATAATATTTTTTCCTACCAAAAAAAAAAAAAGTTTCTGTAAACTCATAGGGTCAAAATAATGTGCCAAAATCTTTGTGTAACTCTTGGTATTACAGTTTCTGCTTCTCAGAACAGCTTTCTACCATTACAGCAAACTACAGTTTTGCTGTAAAAAGTGGCTTTACATTGTTGAGTTATACAGTATTCCAGACATCACTAACATTATAGTAAAACATGTTTTAGTGAACATTAAATGTATTTTGGCTTGTAAATACAAGATAAATGTAAGTAACATCTGCTTGAGAAGTGTGTCCTTAAAACTTTTAAGGATTTTGATTTCAACATACAAATACTACTGTATGTATAACATTGTTCAAGTAAGGCGAATAGCACACAACCACTACTTTTTTGGAAGAGTCAGTCTACTCATGTCACAGGTTAGGCCTTATTCAGGCAAATAACTTAATAAAAATTAAATAGGATGATCAGGATTTTAAGTTTTACAAACAAGAAAGTAAAAGTTACAAGAAAAAGGCCTCAGTTATAGAAATTGATGC